>NC_041389.1:467341290-467380741 GCF_002162155.2 Triticum dicoccoides | reverse complement strand
GAGGGGAGGGGCGACGAGGCGGTGTGCGGCAGCGCTCGCCGGCCGCAAGGGGTGGAGGCAGACGGATGGGGCAGGGTAGGCCGGCGGTTGCGGAGAAGGATGGATTAGATTGCGGCTTGAGGAAGAAGTCGGTTGGGAGGAAGAAGAGGGTCAGTGAATGGTTGGATGCGGATCGGACGGACAAGAAACAAAGTGACTGATGTGAAGTGTTCTTTCACGTGCCTGATGTTTACACGCTCGCTCCCCAGTAATGATAGTGTATACTGTGCCGACAAAAGATACTCCCCTCGGTCCCACAATATAAGACGTTAGTACATGAGGTACTTAACATAGTGCCGGCGCGATAACTACTAGCATGTCGATCTGTGCGCTATTTGAGCGCAAAGCGATCAAGTTGCACATGGATGCTCAAGTTTCAAATAGTCTATATATACAATATATCGGCGTGCTCCATGCTGAATCTTTGCGTATCAGATACCATAAACAGCTCCACGTGAGTTCCAGATCAAGATTCCGATCTACGGGCCGCCCGAAGTTGCATAAAAACAAATGCTGATTCGTACGTGTGTGTGCCCAGCAAATTTCCCTCCAACCTGTACTTGTAGCAGGCTGCTTCCCTGACCCGGTAGCTATCGTTGAGCATCCTCCCTGCCGCTAGCAACCACAGACGCTGAGTGGAGCTCGCGCGCTGTGGTGGGTGTGTGTGTGGACTGTGGAGCGGAGCCTATCAGCTTCAGCGATGGTCGGGCGTATGGAGGGAGCGAAAGGGGAGACGGTGTGCGTCACCGGCGCCGCCGGGTTCATCGCCTCGTGGCTCGTGAAGCTCCTCCTCTCCCGCGGCTACACCGTCCGCGGCACCGTCCGCGACCTCGGTACGTGCCTGCCTGCTTGACCCCCTTTGTGCCCGTGCCGTGCCGTGCATGCGACGCCGCCATGGCGGTCTCGGCTCTGTTTGCACAAAATATCGGTGGACCGTTAGAGTCATACTATAAACTGATGAATAGTGCTGATAATGTTTCAGGTGAGAAGAAGACCGGCCATCTGAGGTCGCTGGAGAACGCATCTGAGAATCTCAAGCTTATCAAGGCCGATCTGCTCGACTACGACGCGATGGTGTTAGAATAAATCCGAGGCGCTCCGTCGATCTACCGAGAACCAAGCAATCACACGAGGCACGACACCGAGATTTGTTAACGAGGTTCACTGATATGGCTACATCCCGGGGCATGACTACGGGCGCTCCTCCCCATGACACCGCTACAATATCGCACCCCGGCCGCCCGGGCGCCGGCACACGCCGCCGGCTCCCCCCGCGTGCCCGTGCTATTATGTTGGCATAGGTTACATCGTGTGTCTACCCCCGATATATATGAGAGGCCTAGGATACAAGTGCCCTATTAGGACACAACTCCTACCCTGTCTACACACAGTCCAAAACCAAGTCCAACTGTAACCTGCCTTGTACAACAATATTCGACACAACTCTAACAAACTCCACCTTGACGAATATTCTCCACCACCTTGAATTCGTCTGTGCGTCGAACCTCCATGTACATTGGACTTTTGATACGTCATGAGCACCGCTGCTACTCCCAGACTCCATGTGACTCCACCTGCAACTGTAGTCCCTTCTCGTCTTCTTCACAGTCAACACTTGAGCAAAGTTAAGCTTCTCATTACTCTATTTTCTGCTCCCAACTCCCAGAGTTTCCGTTCAACGCCATCACACACCGATTATTTTTCTACGTGAAAATGAACAACTCACATATTGGACGCCACATATAAGAGTTACCTGAACTCAACGTCACCGCTCTTTCTTGACTGCTTGTCTGAAACTTGAAGAAATTTCACCGTCGCCCTGTGTCACCCTGAGTCAAATTCGCAGTTGTCTCACCCTTCTTCCGGATTGTCTCTGGCATGTCCCACAGCTATAGCACTCCGCCTCCTTCTGTATTTGTCATCCACACTTTGCCATGTGCACTGAACACCACAGAATATACGGCCATGTACTCTCTCAGCCTTTGACAATTTCAGACTTTCCGCCACTTTCTCAGATTCTTCATGGTCAACTCCTGTCCATCAACTAGCACCGATAGACCCAGTCACCAACTTGAATCTGGTACTCGTCAACACTGCTTCAGCACCCTTGCACACTTTGTCTGACCACATGTCTGACCATCTGTGCCTTGGTCTGTCGCTGTGTCCCATGCTTACCGCACGCCTCGCCGCTATCACCGCGTCGAGCCTCTGCTGTCCTGGTCGAGTCTCCCGGGTAGCTAGCCCATACTGCCTCAACCCCCACTGCAGAGAACCACCGATCATCACCGACCGATGCCGAGTATCACGTCTCCATCAGACCACTGGTACCCAGTCTGATCCACGTGTCTCTCGCTATCCCGCTGAAATAGGCTTCGACTCTCCGAATTCTTACGCCGTAGCCCCTCCGTCAGCTCAGAGTGAAGTCTTCCATCAGACTCCAGCTCCACCTTCAACATGACTCCATGGTGGTTGTACGAGCCACCCCTACGCCCTATCGACTTCAAGCTCTCATGTGTACACAACCTTGAATCAACCCTGCGTCATTGTCTTGTCGAAGCTGCACAAGCCCTCAAGCCTGCACCACGTGTTTCCACGCCCCAGAAGTTGGCCACCATCAGCATCACGCTCCTATGTCGTCTTCGCTGAAATCACCGCCGTCTTCTGCTTTGACCAACATATCCGTCGATCCGTCAAACAGTCCAGTCCGACCCAGCCGAAATTATCCGACTGTAACCATGCTACACCCTGCGTCGTGTCCGCCCGCACTCCGTGCCTTGCTTGACGCCCTGTGTATGCATGATCCCGCACAACGCGCTCCAGGCTCCCAAATCATCTTACGCGAAAATCCTTCCATGTAAACAGGCTTGCTTCTGCAACGTATTCAAGCACCTGTAATGTACTAATCCAACCAAGAAAACTAGAATCTCCTTTGGTCTCACGTGCTGCTCCACCTTTTGCACAACCATGGATGCTTCTTGATAGATTGCCTTAATCCAAACGCCTCTTTCAATGTATCAGCCACCTTGTGATTCTTGTTCGCTAGATTGATTTGCTTCTTGCCTCTACGCACATGTCCTTTTTTTCATCAAACAAACCTCATGCCTTCACACCTCTGCAACCTCCTGTAGCATCCATGACTCCGTACGCACCAAATCAACCCAGCCTCGCACAACCATACTGTTGCACGGCTCCTGCGCGTTGTGCGCCTTAAGCTGGCCAGCCCAACTTCTACCTGGGCCAGTGCCCCGCCTAGCTTCCGCGCGGCCTGCCACGCTACGCCGGCCTCTCGAGCCGAGCGCTTGCGTCTGGCCTGGCTCGTCTTAGATTCGATCGAAAACACTATGATCCGCCGCCGCCGTACGCTAGGTCGTCCGCTGCACGTGCACGCGCCGCTGCTGCTTCGCTCCGATTGCTCGCTTGACACCACGATCCGATCCTGCCGCACGACTGCTGCTGCCTTCTGGTTGCTGCTTCTCGAGTTCAGATGTATCCCGATCCCCTCTCGTCTGCATACGCCGCGTCGGCGACTTCTCATGCAAACACCGTTGATCAAAACATCAGCACTCCTTCCTCTAGATCAAAGAACCGCAACCTCTTCGAACCTTGCTCTGATACCACTTGTTAGAATAAATCCGAGGCGCTCCGTTGATCTACCGAGGACCAAGCAATCACACGAGGCACGACACCGAGATTTGTTAACGAGGTTCACCGATATGGCTACATCCCTGGGGCATGACTACGGGCGCTCCTCCCCATGACACCGCTACGATATCGCACCCCGGCCGCCCGGGCGCCGGCACACGCCGCCGGCTCCCCCCGCGTTCCCGTGCTATTATGTTGGCATAGGTTACATCGTGTGTCTATCCCCGATATATATGAGAGGCCTAGGATACAAGTGCCCTATTAGGACACAACTCCTACCCTGTCTACACACAGTCCAAAACCAAGTCCAACTGTAACCTGCCTTGTACAACAATATTCGACACAACTCTAACAGATGGCGGCTGCCATAGAGGGATGCCAGGGAGTTTTCCATGTCGCAAGCCCGGTTCCTAAGGGGGAGGTGACTAATCCAGAGGTGCCTCGCAGATCTTGTTTATGGCATGTATCGTTTACGTTACAACTGAAGATTAGACTAAGTATTCATGCCACATACACGTACACAGGTTGAAGTTCTGGGTCCTGCTGCTACTGGTACCAGGAATGTACTGGAGGCTGCGTCCGCCGCCAAGGTTCGGCGGCTGGTCGTCGTGTCGTCCATAGTCGCCGTCGATATCAACCCGAAAGATTGGCCCACCGACAAGATCAAAGATGAAAGCTGTTGGTCAGACAGAGAGTTCTGCAGGAGCAACGAGGTATACTTTCCGCTATCCACCGAATCCGGTGCTGCTAGGGAAGCCCCAAATCTTATTGTGAGAAGTCAATTAATAAACTTGTGATTTCTTTATCTTGGCCATGGCTCTGCAGGACTGGTATTCGGTTTCCAAGATCACCGCAGAAGAGGCGGCGCTCGAGTACGGGCGGCGGACCGGCCTGGATGTGGTCACCCTCAACCCGGCGGTGGTGTTCGGTCCCCTGCTGCAGCCAACGGTGAACGCGAGCAGCCAGTTCCTCATCTACTTCCTGAAAGGTGGTTTCAGTCATCACCTGGAGCTCACAACCTGATGATGCACCGTGTGCCCTGTCCTCTGTTCATCATCATCCTTTGAGCGCCGGTGCATGCTGGAGGCCCTGACCGGATGAGGAACAAGCTGTGGCACATAGTCGACGTGCGCGACACCGCCGACGCGCTGCTTCTTCTCTACGAGGCGCCCGAGGCCGCCGGCTGTTAGACTATGTATAGCTTCTGTACCTATGTACGTATATGGTACATATTGTAACACAACCATTATATATAATGAGATAAGCCACCCCTAGAGGGTTGTGCTGGTTCCCCAAAACTTATTGTCTTACATGGTATCACGCTAGGTTACGATCGCTTCCGCTTCTAAACCCTAATACTAGCACCGCCGCCGCAGCCGCCGCCGCCTTCACCGCCGCCGCCGCGCCACCGATCGCGCCGCCGCCATGTCGAGCGCCGCCACCACCGGTTCCACTGCTGCGGGCTTCCTCCCGGCCTCTCTTGCGGCTCTGCTCAACCTCCCGCTCGATGTCGTCTCTGTTCCGGCTCCGATCGGGACAAGGAGCATCGGCTCCGTCTTCTCCATGCCGCCGGCGCCCTCGCTTGGGCGTGACCTCGTGGTCCACACCGCGGCGCCGCTGTCCGCTGCGGACTCCGCAGGCGTCGTCCCGCCGCTCCTGCCGCAAGCGGATCACACTGCCCCGCTGGCGGGGTTGGCGGCGTCCGCCGCGGCCGCGGGCCTTGCAGCGTCCGCACCGGCCGCGAGCTTTGCGGCGCCCGCCCTGGCTGCGGTCCCTCCTCCTCCCGCATCGGCTTCGGTGCCTCCGGCTGCCTCCATGGTGTTTGCACCCCAGGCAGCCTCCTCGATGGGATTGTCTTCGCCGCCGCCGTTTCACTTCGGTCATCTCATCACCATCAAGCTCTCCGCCGACAACTACATCTTCTGGCGTGCGCAGGTTCTCCCGCTCTTGGGGAGTCACTACCTGCTAGGCTACGTCGACGGATCGCTTCCCTGCCCACCCGCGCTGGTAGACAGCGTGCACGGTCCGGTCTACAATCCGGCCCATCGCGTCTGGACGGGGCAGGACCAGGCGAACCTCTCCTCCATCCAGGGGTCGCTCTCGCCGGCAGTTGCCAGCCTTGTTGTCTTCGTGAAGACGTCTCATGAGGCCTGGACCATCCTTGAGCGCACCTTTGCAGCGCAGTCCCAGGCTCGTGTCTCTGCACTCCGTCGTCAGCTTGGAGAGTGTCAGAAGCTTGACTCCACTGCCACTGAGTTCTGCAACAAGGTCAAGGGCCTCGCCGACACATTGGCCTCCATTGGACAGCCCCTCACCGACTCCGAGTTCAACTCGTTTATTGTCAATGGTCTTGATGAGGAGTATGATGCCTTAGTCGAGATCATCAACGAGCGGGGCAACTCGACACCCATGCTGGCACACGAGGTTTTCTCTCGGCTCCTTCTCACTGAGCAACGGGTCGAGACTCGCCGCACCAGGGGCACTGGCTCCCTCTCGGCCAACGCCGCCACCAAGGGTGGCCGCTCTTCTTCATCACCCCGGTCTCCCTTGGGGCTGCCACCGTCGCCCGCCTCGGCCCCCCCCACCTACTGCGACCTTACCGGGGGCTGGCGGTCCACGTGTGTGTCAGCTTTGTGGCCGCGATGGGCACTGGGCCTCCAAGTGTCATAAGCGCTTCCAGCGAAGCTTCCTTGGTCTTGGCAATGACGGCAAAGATACACGCAACAATGCCCGTCAGGTCGCCATGGCTGATCGTCCCGCGCCGCAGAAGCAACAGGGACACACTCAGTCCTACTCCATCGATCCACACTAGTACATGGACTCTGGGGCGACAGAGCATCTAACCAGCGAGATGGGGAAGCTTCACACTCGTGAACCCTATCATGGCTCCGACAAGATCCACACCGCCAATGGAGCAGGTATGCACATCTCTCATATTGGTCAAGCATCTCTTCTCACTAGACATGCCAATAGGAGTCTTCAGCTTCGCAATGTTCTTCGAGTTCCATCTGTGACCCGTAATCTTCTTTCAGTTCCTAAACTCACACGTGATAATAATGTGCTTTGTGAATTTCACCCTTTTGATCTTTTTATTAAGGATCGGGGCACGAGGGACATTCTTCTTAGTGGGCGGTTGTGCCAGGGCCTCTACCGTCTGGAGCATCCTGGTGTCGCTCGTGTTTTCAGTGGAGTTCGGGTCTCTCCGTCACAGTGGCATGCTCGTCTTGGTCACCCGGCCACACCTATTGTCCGTCATATTTTGCGTCGTCATGAGCTTCCTGGTTTGTCTAGTCATAAAGATGTAGCAGTGTGTGATGCTTGTCAGCAGGGGAAGAGTCATCAACTTCCTTTTTCGGAGTCCAGTCGTGAGGTGAAACATCCTTTAGAACTTGTGTTTTTAGATGTATGGGGTCCTGCTCAGACTTCTGTCAGTGGTCATAATTACTATATCAGTTTCGTTGATGCTTATAGTCGCTTTACCTGGCTTTACCTTATTAAACGCAAATCTGATGTGTTTGATATTTTTGTTCAGTTTCAAAAACATGTTGAACGTCTTCTCAAGCACAAAATTGTTCATGTCCGGTCAGACTGGGGGGGGCGAGTATCGCAACCTCAACTCTTTCTTTCAGTCGCTTGGGATAGCTCATCGTTTAGCATGTCCACATACACATCAGCAGAATGGTTCAGTCGAACGTAAGCATCGTCATATTGTTGAAGCTGGTCTTACTCTTTTGGCCCATGCATCTGTTCCGTTTCGGTTTTGGAGTGATGCTTTCACCACTGCATGCTTTCTCATCAACCGTACTCCTACTCGTGTTTTAAACATGAAGACTCCCATTGAGGTTCTCCTTAATGAACAACCTGATTATACCTTTCTCAAGGTATTTGGGTGTGCTTGCTGGCCGCATCTTCGTCCATATAACAAGCGCAAGCTTGAGTTTCGTTCTAAGAAGTGTGTTTTTCTTGGTTATAGCTCTCTTCATGAAGGTTACAAATGTCTTCATGTTCCCACTAATCGTGTCTATATATCTCGGGACGTCGTGCTTGATGAGCATGTTTTTCCCTTTGCCAACCTTCCTGTGTCCACTGTCGAACCACCATCCCTGCATTCATCCTCTGTTGCTTCAGACCAATTTGATGATGTTGCATACTCTCCTTTGCTGTTACCTAACCATGGTGCAGGAACCGGACGTGGAGCTCGTTTGGAGCTGTTGGAGGATTCACCATCATCATCGTCGTCTTCTGGTGGGCACGTCGATCGCCCTATGTGCATGGTCACCCGACGAGCCCGTCGCGCCGAGCATCTCCACTGCTCGGTCCATTTCGCCAGCGGCCGCCGAGTCGCCCGCGGCTCGGCCCGTCACGCCGTCTTCGCCTGCGGCTCGGCCCGTCACGCCGTCTTCGCCCGCGGCTCGGGTCCTCACGTCGCCTTCATCAGCGGATCGGCCCGCGACACCGGCCGCGCCACGGCCCACTATGCCGAGCTTGCCATCGGCCCGGTCTGTGATGCCGGAGTCGCCAGCTGCTTCGTCTGCTCTGCCGGTTTCGCCGGTGGGTCGGCCTTCTTCGCCAACTGAGTCCGAGGCTACCGTGACTGGCTCCTCGTCACCGGCTGACTCGTCAACATCGCCGTCCTCCAGCCCGTTGCAGGCTGCTCCGTCGACCTCGGTGGTTCCTGTGTCCCGACCACATACACGCAGTCGCAGTGGCATTTTCAAACCTAAGGAACGTAAGGATGGTACGGTTGCTTGGTTGGCTGCTTGTTTGGCTGCTGCTGTTGCGGATCCATCTTCTGAGCCTCGCTCATATCAGGCTGCCCTGCGCATTCCACATTGGCGAGAGGCTATGGAGCAGGAGTTTCATGCTCTTCTTCGTAACAAGACATGGACTCTCGTTCCTCCACCACCACGGGAAAATGTTATTGACTCAAAATGGGTATTCAAAGTGAAGAAGCATTCGGATGGATCTATTGAGCGTTACAAAGCGCGACTTGTTGCTCGCGGTTTTCGGCAGCGTCATGGTCTTGACTATGAGGACACCTTCAGTCCTGTCGTCAAGCCTACCGCTATTCGGCTTCTTCTCTCCATTGTTGTTTCTTGTGGTTGGTCACTTCGTCAACTTGATGTGCAGAATGCTTTTCTACATGGATTTTTGGAGGAAGAGGTTTATATGAAACAGCCGCCTGGTTTCTCTGATCCTGATCGTCCTGACTATATCTGTCGTCTTTCCAAAGCACTATATGGTTTGAAGCAAGCTCCTCGTGCCTGGCATGCCCGCCTTGCCTCTGCCCTTCATGCTCATGGGTTTGTGCCGTCTACTGCTGACACTTCGTTATTTCTTCTACAGAAGCCAGAAGTCACTATGTATCTTTTGGTATATGTCGATGATATTATCCTTGTGAGCTCTTCTCAGTATGCTGCTGATGCTCTTGTCTGCTCTCTTGGTGCTGATTTTGCGGTCAAAGATCTTGGGAAGCTTCACTACTTTCTTGGAGTTGAGGTCACTTCTCGTGCTACTGGTCTTGTCCTTACGCAGAAGAAGTACTCCTTGGAGTTGTTACAGAGAGCTGGCATGCTGAAGTGCAAACCGACCACCACACCCATGTCGTCTACCGACAAGATAACAACTGTTGATGGTGAGCTTTTGTCTCCTGCGGATGCCCCAGAGTACAGGAGCATTGTTGGTGGACTTCAGTACTTGACGATCACGAGACCAGATATCTCTTATGCTGTTAACAGGGTTTGTCAGTATCTTCAGGCTCCCAGAGATACTCATTGGGCTGCTGTTAAACGCATTCTTCGTTATGTTCAGTTCACCCTGACATTTGGTATGCATATTCGGCCGACTTCCTCTCGGGTCCTTTCGGCCTTCTTTGATGCAGATTGGGCTGGTAGCCCAGATGACAGGCGATCCACGGGGGGTTATGCAGTATTCTTTGGCTCTAATTTGATCGCCTGGAGTGCTCGGAAACAGGCTACTGTGTCACGTAGCAGTACTGAAGCTGAGTACAAGGCTGTGGCTAATGCTACGGCAGAGATTATTTGGGTGCAGTCTTTGCTTCAGGAGTTGGGTTTGTCTCAACCACAGCCTCCTATTCTTTGGTGTGATAACATCGGTGCTACATACCTTTCTGCAAATCCAGTATTTCATGCCTGAATGAAACACATTGAAGTTGACTATCACTTTGTACGGGAACGTGTATCACAGAAGCAACTCCAGATCAAGTTTATCTCATCTAAGGATCAACTTGCAGACATCTTCACTAAGCCTTTACCGCTGCCACAGTTTGAGGCTTGTAGGCGCAATCTTACCCTTCTCAGTTCTTTAGAAAGTGGCTAAGATTGAGGGAGGGTGTTAGACTATGTATAGCTTCTGTACCTATGTACGTATATGGTACATATTGTAACACAACCATTATATATAATGAGATAAGCCACCCCTAGAGGGTTGTGCTGGTTCCCCAAAACTTATTGTCTTACACCGGCAGGCACATCTGCGCCCCACATGTCATCACCGCCCGCGACCTGCTGGACTTGCTCAAGCGCATGTACCCTGGCTACCCTCACATTAGCAAGTACGCAGGCCTCTTTATCCTCTCTTTTTTTCCCTCGCTGGAATGCTGAAGCCCGTCCCCAGCCCTGGCTGACTTCAATTCACCTTGGCAAAATTGCAGGGAAAGCATCAGCGACATGGATCACCCGGCTCCTATGACGACCGACAAGCTCCGGAAGCTGGGGTGGAGCTGCCGGTCGCTGGAGGAGACCATCACGGACAGCGTCGAGTTCTGCCGGCAGGCCGGGTTTCTGGACGATGTGGAGGGGGCAGAGCCATGCCGTTTCCCTCCTGTCTACAACAAGATTTAGGTTCAGCAACGGCGAGAGATTAGGCACAAGTTCTATAATCATATCTTGCAGTCGCTTTGCACCAATCCAGCGTCTCAAGTTGAAGGTGGAAGATGGACCATTCCTTTTGATTCAGTAATAGGGTCTCCCTCGTTATAGTAAAAAGTTCTTTCCTGTCGAAATCAAGTGTTTCTGCGCCAAACGCTATCTACCAAACGACATCCATATCCATTATCGGGCATTTTAGAGCATCTCCAACAACAGCCCTATAATAAAGCATTTCCTAACTACGCATAGATCAGATGTGTGATCATTTTTTTTTGAGAGAGAACGTCGGCATTTATTGATTAAGCAAACAAGTTACATAGATTCTCCCGGATACAATCCGAAGCAGAATGAAAAATACAAAGACTTGAAGAGTTCAAACTAGATCTAGCTAAAACATTGAGATGCCGACGAACATGCTTGAAAGTCACACACGAAAGAGCTCCAGTTGGCATCTTAATATCAGCAACAATTGATCCCACAAAGGAGCGGTCCCGGGATGAAGAATTCAGCCTTTGCACTACAGAGAGGCAGTCCGAGTGAAAGATCACTTCAGTGTAGTTCTCATCTCGAACCAGCCTCGCCGCCCGTCGAAGAGCCCAAGCCTCCGCCACTTCAGGATCAGTAACACCATCAAGGGTTTAGAAGCAGCAGCAATGCATTGACCGGAGTGGTCCTGAACCACCACACCAGCGCAAGATTTACCCAGCTCCCATGAAACAGCAGCGTCCAAAGAAACCAATAGCGTACCTAGCGGTAGCGGAGACCACATAGAGCTGGAAGCAGGGGTCCCACGCCTAGTTGCAGAGGCAGGCTTGTATAGGTGCTAGAAAATCATTTCCAAGTAAGCACTAGCCCTTGCAGCCGTGTGTTGGGGGTGAGGAGCTTCAGGTTCATTCCTAGTAGAGTTACGGGCCTCCCATATATGCCAAAAGATGACAATCAGCATAGTAGCATCACGTTCGGATCCGCGAGAGAGAAAATCAAACAACCACTGTTTCGGCGATGCAAAGGAAGACCGAGACAGCTTGATCCCCATGGACCCTTTGAAATCATCCCAAACTTCTCGAGTATGTGCACAGAACAGCAGTGCATGTTCAACACTTTCCTGCCGGCCGCAGAAACAACAGTCGGTCCGCGTCGGAACCTGGCGTTGAAGCATTTGCTCACCCGAAGGCAAGCAATTGTGAGCAAATCGCCACATCACGATCTTCATTTTGTTTGGAGCCTTGACTTTCCACAACCCCTTCCACAAAGCCGCCAAAGCTGCTGATTGGAACTTGGAGGATTTTGTTGGCCACATCATCCGAGAAGAAGGCCCTCACCGACTCCTCATTCCAAGTCCCACTTTCCTCATCAAGCAAATAGTGGACTTTGGCTGAAGCAGGTATGGGGTGAAGAGGCCGGAGAAGTGCAGGAGGGATCGAGGGGATCCAATGATCAGTCAAAATGTGAGTACTCCTTCCATCCCCAATACCCCACTGAATCCCCATTTTCAAAAGATCACGACCATGCAGAATCGCACGCCAAGACGTTGAGGCTGTACGAGGAGCCGAAGCGTTCCAGAAATCACCATTTGGAAAATACCTCCCCTTCAAAACCCGTGCACAGAGAGAAAGAGGCGCAGTAAGAAGTCTCCACCCATGCTTCCCAAGCATCGCCTGATTGAACAACCCCATGTCACGAAAACCCATGCCCCCAAGGGACTTAGGTGTCGAGAGCCAATCCCATGATCGCCAGCGAATTTTCTTTTTCCCATCTTCTCGTCCCCACTATTGATCGGCCACAATCCGGCAAAACTTTTCACAAGTAGCTACTGGAAGACGAAACCAACTGTTGATGAAGGTCGGAATAGCTTGTGTTTTTGACTTCAGGAAAGTTTCAGTTGTTGCTCTAGACATTGGCCGATCAGACCAGCCATGAATGTTTTGCCAAGCTCTGTCAGGTAGGAACTTGAAAGTGCACGTCGGCGATCTCCCAACCTCGGTGGGCATACCAAGGTAGGAATCCTGAAAAGCCTCGTTGTTGATGCCCAACTGCGACTTAACTCTGTTCTTAACATTAACCGGGCAGTGCCTCCCAAAGAACACCGATGATTTCTCCTTGTTGATCAATTGGCCCGACCCAGCGCAGTATAAACTGAGGACTACCTCCGATGAATCCACACTCAGAGGATCGCTCTTAGCAAAGAAGATGCTATCGTCTGCAAATAGAAGGTGTGAGATAGGTGGGCCTTGACGACCATTACGAATCCCATGTAGTGCACCACAACTCTCCTTTTGAAGGAGCAGACTGGACAATTCTTCTGTGCATAAGAGGAATAGGTATGGACTGATTGGATCCCCTTGTCGAATACCTCGGGATGGAACCACAGGATCAGTGAGCCCTCCATTTACCCTGACCGCGTATCGAACATTGGTCACACATCTCATCACTGCCTCAATCCAAGCAGGAGCAAAACCCAACTTGCTTAAACATCGGTGGAGGTAGCTCCATTCAACCCGATCGTAAGCCTTCATCATGTCTACCTTCAAAGCAAAGAACGGCTTCTTCACCCTCTGTTGTCGGATGGTACGCAAGCACTCATATGCAATCAAAGTGTTGTCAGTAATCAATCTCCCAGGAACAAAAGCACTTTGACAATCTGAATCTACCACGGGCAGGATCACTTTCAAACGATTTGCCAAAACCTTGGAGGCGATCTTATAGAGGACGTTGCAAAGGCTAATAGGACGGAAATCCTTCAGGTGCTTCGGTCGTGTCGTCTTCGGAATCAGCATAATAACCAAATCACAGAAGCCATCAGGAATGGCCCGCCCTTCCAAAAAGCCACGGACAGCCTAACAAATATCCTCGCCAAGAAAATTCCAATGAGTTTGGTAAAAGAGAGCAGGAAAACCATCAGGTCCCGGGGACTTAGTGGGCCCCATTTGAAACAAAGCAGCATGGATTTCATCATTCGAATAAGGCCTGCACAACTCCTCATTCATCTCGTTAGTGACTTTGTTAGGGATAGCCTGAATTACCTCGTCCTCAGCAGGGCACTGTTCTGATGTGAAGAGCTTGTCATCAAACACCTGGACCATTACCTTGATCTCCCCCTGGGAGTTGCACATAGAACCATCTTCACGGGTCAGCGAGTGAATTCTTTTTGTCCTCCTTCTTGCCATCGCCCGAGCATGGAAGAACTCGGTGTTCCTATCACCCGCCTTAAGCCAGTCAACCCTCGAGCGTTAGCGCTCCATGATCTCCTCACTTGCGAACAGCTCGCACAGCCGCCCCTCAATAGAACGTTCCACGGAAAGAGAGGAAGGAGAAGGAGGCACAACCCTAATGGTGGCCAGCCGACATTCCAACTTCCTGATACGTCCATTTTGCAGCATGCTTTTATATCAATATTTATTGCATTATGGGTTGTTTTTACACATTATATCTCAATACTTATGGCTATTCTCTCTTATTTTACAAGGTTTACCATGAAGAGGGGGAATGTCGGCAGCTGGAATTCTGGCTGGAAAAGGAGCAAACATTGGAAACCTATTCTGCACTGCTCCAAAAATCCTGAAACTCCACGAAACCTATTTTTGGAATTAATAAGAATTATTGAGCGGAAGAAATACACCAGGGGGCCCACACCCTGTCCAGGAGGGTGGGGGGCGCCCCCCCTACTGGGCGGGCCCCCCTGTCTCCTAGGCCCCCTAGTGGTCCCCCGATGTCCATCTTCTGCTATATGAGGGCTTTTACCCTGGAAAAAAATCATGGGCAAGCTTACGGGACGAAACTCCGCCGCCACGAGGTGGAACCTTGGCGGAACCAATCTAGGGCTCCGGCAGAGCTGTTCTGCCGGGGACACTTCCCTCCAGAAGGGGGAAATCATCACCATCATCATCACCAACAATCCTCTCATCAGGAGGGGGTCAATCTCCATCAACATCTTCACCAGCACCATCTCCTCTCAAAACCCTAGTTCATCTCTTGTATCCAATCTTGTATCAAAACCACAAATTGGTACCTGTGTGTTGCTAGTAGTGTTGATTACTCCTTGTAGTTGATGCTAATTGGTTTACTTGGTGGAAGATCATATGTTCAGATCCTTAATGCATATTATTACTCCTCTGATTATGAACATGAATATGCTTTATGATTAGTTACGTTTGTTCCTGAGGACATGGGTGAAGTCTTGCTATCAGTGGTCAAGTGAATTTGGTATTCGTTCGATATTTTGATGAGATGTATGTTGTCTTTTCCTCTAGTGGTGTTATGTGAACGTCGACTACATGACACTTGACCATTATTTGGGCCTGGAGGAAGGCATAGGGAAGTAATAAGTAGATGATGGGTTGCTAGAGTGACAGAAGCTTAAACCCTAGTTTATGCGTTGCTTCGTTAGGGGCTGATTTGGATCCATACGTTTAATGATGTGGTTAGGTTTACCTTAATACTTCTTTTGTAGTTGCGGATGCTTGCAATAGGGGTTAATCATAAGTGGGATGCTTGTCCAAGTAAGGGCAGTACCCAAGCACCGGTCCACCCACATATCAAATTATCAAAGTATCGAACGCGAATCATATGAACGTGATGAAAAGTAGCTTGACGATAATTCCCATGTGTCCTCGGGAGCTCCTTTCTCATTATTAGAAATTGTCCAGGCTTATCCTTTGCTACATAAAGGATTGGGTCACCTTGCTGCACTTTATTACTTTATTTACTTGTTGCTCGTTACTATTTATCTTATCACAAAACTATCTATCACCTATAATTTCAGTGCTTGCAGAGAAAATCTTACTGAAAACCGCTTATCATTTCCTTCTGCTCCTCGTTGGTTCGACACTCTTACTTATCAAAAGGACTACGATAGATCCCCTACACTTGTGGGCATCAAGACTCTTTTCTGGCTCTGTTGCCGGGGAGTTTAGCGCTTTTGGTGAGTGGAACTTGGTAAGGAAACATTTATATAGTGTGCTGAAATTTTCTGTTACTTGTCACTATGGAAACTAATCCTTTGAGGGGCTTGTTCGGGGTATCTTCAGCCCGACCAGAAGAGCAAAGAGTTGCTCCTCAACCTACTGAACTTTATGAAAATATTTACTTTGAGATTCCTTCGGGTATGATAGAGAAACTGCTAGCTAATCAATTTGCAGGAGATGGAACATTGCATCCCAATTTACACCTTATCTTTGTGGATGAAGTTTGTGGATTATTTAAGCTTGCAGGTATTCCTGATGATGTTGTCAAAAGGAAGGTCTTCCCTTTATCTTTGAAGGGAGATGCATTGACATGGTATAGGCTATGTGATGATACGAGATCTTGGAATTATAAGCGATTGAAGTTGGAATTTCACCAGAAGTTCTATCCTATGCATCTTGTTCATCGTGATCGTAATTACATATATAATTTCTGGCCTCGCGAAGGAGAAAGCATCCCTCAAGCTTGGGGGAGGCTCAATTCAATGTTATATTCATGCCCCAATCATGAGCTCTCCCAGGAAATGATTATTCAAAACTTTTATGCTCGGCTTTCTCTTAATGATCGCAACCTGCTCGATACTTCCTGTGCTGGTTCTTATATGCTAAAGACTATTGATTTCAAATGGGACTTATTGGAAAGAATTAAACGCAACTCTGAAGAGTGGGTTTCTGACGATGGTAAGGAGTCAGGTATGACACCGAAGTTCAATTGTGTTAAATCTTTTATGGATACCGATGCTTTTCATGGATTTAGCGCTAAGTATGGACTTGACTCTGAGATAGTAGCTTCTTTCTGTGAATCTTTTGCTACTCAGGTTGATCTCCCTAAAGAGAAGTGGTTTCAATATAATCCTCTTGTTGAAGTGAAAGTAGTTGCACCTATTACAGTTGAAGAAAAGACTATCACCTATAGTGATCCTATTGTTCCTATACTTATGTTGAGAAACCTCCTTTTCCTATTAGGATAAAGGATCATGCTAAAACTTCGACTATTGTTCGTAAGAGTAATACTAGGACTTATACACCTCCTGAGCAAATCAATGTTGAACCTAGTATTGCTATGGTTAAAGATCTCTTGGATGATGATTTAGATGGGCATGTTATTTATTTCTGTGATGAAACTGCTAATATTGCTAGACCAGATACTAAGATACATAGACCTATCGTAGGCATGCCTGCTATTTCTGTTAAAATAGGAGATCATTGTTATCATGGTTTATGTGATATGGGTGCTAGTGCTAGTGCAATACCGTATGACTTATATAAAGAAATTATGCATGACATTGCACCCATTGAGTTAGAAGAATGTTACCATTAAGCTTGCTAATAGGGATACCATTAAACCAGTTGGGATTGTTAGAGATGTTGAAGTCTTGTGTGGGAAGGTTAAACACCCTGCTGATTTTCTTGTTCTTGGTTCCCCACAAGATGATTTTTGTCCCATTATTTTTGGTAGACCCTTCTTAAATACAGCTAGTGCTAGAATTGATTGTGAAAAAGATACTGTCACCGTTGGCCTAGATGGTATGTCTCATGAGTTTAATTTTGCTACGTTTCGTAGACAACCACGTGATAGGGAACCACCTAATAAAGATGAAATTATTGGCCTTGCTTCCATTGTTGTGCCTCCTACTGATCCGTTAGAACAATATTTGCTAGACCATGAAAATGATATGTTTATGAAGGAAAGAAGGGAAATAGATGAAGTGTTCCTTAAACAGGAACTTGTGTTGAAACATAACCTTCGCGTTGAAATTCTTGGGGATCCCCCTCCACCCAAGGGTGATCCCGTGTTTGAACTCAAACCATTACCTGCTAATCTTAAGTATGCTTATCTTGATGAAAAGAAAATATATCCTGTTATTATTAGTGCTAACCTTTTAGAGCAAGAAGAAGAAAGATTATTGAAAACTCTGAAGAAGCACCGAGCAGCTATTGGGTATACTCTGGATGATCTTAAGGGCATTAGTCCCACATTATGCCAACACAAAATTACAGTGGAGAAAGATCCCAAACCAGTTAGAGATCCTCAACGATGACTGAATCCCAAGATGAAAGAAGTGGTAAGAAAGGAGATACTAAAGCTCCTTGAGGCAAGTATAATTTATCCCGTTGCTGATAGTGATTGGGTAAGCCCTGTCCATTGTGTTCCTAAAAAGGGAGGTATTACCGTTGTTCCTAATGATAAAGATGAATTGATCCCGCAAAGAATTATTATAGGTTATAGGATGGTAATTGATTTCCGTAAATTAAATAAGGCTACTAAGAAAGATCATTACCCTTTACCTTTTATTGATCAACTGCTAGAAAGACTATCCAAACACACACATTTTTTGCTTTCTAGATGGTTATTCTGGTTTCTCTCAAATACCTGTGTCAGTGGGGGATCAATCAAAAACTAATTTTACTTGCCCTTTCGGTACTTTTGCTTATAGATGTATGCCTTTTGGTTTATGTAATGCACCTGCTACCTTTCAAAGATGCATGATGGCTATATTCTCTGATTTTTGTGAAATGATTTGTGAGGTATTCATGGATGACTTCTCCGTTTATGGATCCTCCTTTGATAATTGTTTGAGCAACCTTGATCGACTTTTGCAGAGATGCGAAGACACTAGTCTTGTCCTGAATTGGGAAAAGTGTCACTTTATGCTTAATGAAGGCATTGTCTTGGGGCACAAGATTTCTGAGAGAGGTATTGAAGTTGATAAACCTAAAGTTGATGCTATTGAAAAGATGCCATGTCCCAAGGACATAAAAGGTATAAGAAGTTTCCTTGGTCATGCTGGTTTTTATAGGAGGTTCATTAAGGACTTTTCTAAAATCTCTAGGCCTCTAACTAATTTATTACAAAAAGATATTCCTTTTGTCTTTGATGATGATTGTGTAGAAGCATTTGAAATACTTAAGAAAGCTTTGATCACTGCACCTATTGTTCAGCCACCTTATTGGAACTTACCTTTTGAAATTATGTGTGATGCTAGTGATTATGCTATAGGTGCTGTTCTAGGGCAAAGAGTTGATAAGAAATTGAATGTTATCTAGTATGCTAGTAAGACTCTTGATACTGCCCAGAGAAATTATGCTACTACTGAAAAAGAGTTCTTAGCAATTGTGTTTGCATGTGATAAGTTTAGACCTTATATTGTTGATTCCAAAGTTACTATTCACACTGATCATGCTGCTATTAAATATCTTATGGAAAAGAAAGAAGCTAAGCCTAGGCTCATTAGATGGGTTCTCATGCTTCAAGAATTTGATTTGCATATTATTGATAGAAAGGGAGCTGAGAACCCCGTTGCAGACAACTTGTCTATGTTAGAGAATGTTCTTGATGGCCCACTGCCTATTGATGATATCTTTCCTGATGAACAATTAGCGGTCATTAATGCTTCTCGTACTGCTCCTTGGTATGCTGATTATGCTAATTACATTGTTGCTAAATTTATACCGCCTAGTTTCACATGCCAGCAAAAGAAAAAGTTCTTTTATGATTTAAGACATTACTTTTGGGATGATCCACACATTTATAAAGAAGGAGTAGATGGTGTTATTAGACGTTATGTGCCTGAGCATGAACAGGAACAGATCCTACGCAAGTGTCACTCTGAATCTTATGGAGGACACCACGCTGGAGATAGAACTGCACACAAGGTACTACAATCTGGTTTTTATTGGCCTACTCTCTTCAAAGATGCTCGTAAGTTTGTCTTATCTTGTGATGAATGTCAAAGAGTTGGTAACATTAGTAGACGTCAAGAAATGCCTATGAATTATTCTCTTGTTATTGAATCGTTTGATGTTTGGGGCTTTGATTATATGGGACCTTTTCCTGCCTCTAATGGTTATACACATATTTTAGTTGTTGTTGATTACATTACTAAGTGGGTAGAAGCTATTCCAACTAGTAGTGCTGATCATAACACTTCTATTAAAATGCTTAAAGAAGTTATTTTTCCGAGGTTTGGAGTCCCTAGATATCTTATGACTGATGGTGGTTCACATTTTATTCATGGTGACTTCCGTAAGATGCTTGCTAAGTATGATGTCAATCATAGAATCGCATCTCCTTATCACCCGCAGTCTAGTGTTCAAGTAGAGTTGAGCAATAGAGAGCTCAAATTAATTTTACAAAAGACTGTGAATAGATCTAGAAAGAACTGGTCCAAAAAACTTGATGATGCATTATGCCTATAGAACTGCATACAAAAATCCTATGGGTATGACTCCATATAAGATGGTTTATGGAAAAGCATGTCATTTACCTCTTGAACTTGAACATAAAGCATATTGGGCTATTAAAGAGCTCAACTATGACTTCAAACTTGCCGGTGAGAAGAGGTTGTTTGATATTAGCTCACTTGATGAATGGAGTGAAGGAAATATGCCCTAGAGGCAATAATAAAATTATTATTTATTTCCTTATATCATGATAAATGTTTATTATTCATGCTAGAATTGTATTAACCGGAAACATAATATATGTGTGAATATATAGACAAACAGAGTGTCACTAGTATGCCTCTACTTGACTAGCTTGTTAATCAAAGATGGTTATGTTTCCTAACCATGAACAAGGAGTTGTTATTTGATTAATGAGATCACATTATTAGTTGAATGATCTGATTGACATGACCCATTCCGTTAGCTTAGCACCCGATCATTTAGTATGTTGCTATTGCTTCCTTCATGACTTATACATGTTCCTATGACTATGAGATTATGCAAGTCCCGTTTACCGGAGGAACACTTTGTGTGCTACCAAACGTCACAACGTAACTGGGTGATTATAAAGGTGCTCTACAGGTGTCTCCAAAGGTACTTGTTGAGTTGGCGTATTTCGAGATTAGGATTTGTCACTCCGATTGTCGGAGAGGTATCTCTGGGCCCTCTCGGTAATGCACATCACTATAAGCCTTGCAAGCAATGTGACCAATGAGTTGGTTACGGGATGATTCATTACGTAACGAGTAAAGAGACTTGCCGGTAACGAGATTGAACTAGGTATTGGATACCGACGATCGAATCTCGGGCAAGTAACATACCGATGACAAAGGGAACAACGTATGTTGTTATGCGATTTGACCGATAAAGATCTTCGTAGAATATGTAGGAACCAATATGGGCATCCAGGTCCCGCTATTGGTTATTGACCGGAGACGTGTCTCGGTCATGTCTACATTGTTCTCGAACCGTAGGGTCCGCACGCTTAAGGTTTCGATGATAGTTTCATTATGAGTTTATGTATTTTGATGTACCGAAGGTTGTTCGGAGTCCCGGATGTGATCACGGACATGACGAGGAGTGTTGAAATGGTCGAGACATAAAGATTGATATATTGGATGACTATATTCGGACACCGGAATAGTTTCAGGAGTTTTCGGAGAAAAACCGGAGTACCGGAGGGTTACCGGAACCCCCCGGGAAGTAATGGGCCTTGATGGGCCCTATTGGAGAAAGAGAGGGGCCGGCCAGGGCAAGTGGCGCGCCCCCTCCCCTTGAGTCCGAATAGGACAAGGAAGGGGGGCGGCGCCCCCCTTGCCTTTCCCCTCTCCTACTCCTTCCTTCCCCCTCCTTCTTGGATTAGGAAAAGAAGGGGGAAACCTACTTGGAGTAGGTTTCCCCCTCCTAGGGCGCGCCTCCCCCTTAGGCCGGCCCCCACCTCCCTCCCTCCTTTATATACGGGGGCGGAGGGCACCCCATAGACACACAAGTTGATCATCGTGATCGTTCCTTAGCCGTGTGCGGTGCCCCCCTCCACGATATTACACCTCGGTCATATTGTAGCGGTGCTTAGGCGAAGCCCTGCAACAGTTGAACATCAAGATCATCACCACGCCATCGTGCTGACGGAACTCCTCCCCGTACCTCTGCTGGATCAGAGTTCGGGGTGCGTCATCGAGTTGTACGTGTGTCAAGAACTCGGAGGTGCCGGAGTAACGGTGCTTGGATCGGTTGGACCGAGAAGACGTACGACTACTTCCTCTACGTTTCGTCAATGCTTCCGCTTCGGTCTACGAGGGTACGTAGACAACACTCTCCCCTCTCGTTGCTATGCATCACCATGATCTTGCGTGTGCGTAGGAATTTTTTTGAAATTACTACGTTCCCCAACATGGAGAACCCAAGCCTACGAGAATGCCAAGCTATTCAAAGAAAAGGTCAAACGCTGGCATGACAAAAGGATACAAAAGCGTGAGTTTAATGTAAGTGATTATGTGTTATTATTCAACTCTCGTTTATGATTTTTTGCAGGAAAACTTCTCTCTAAATGGGAAGGTCCTTACGTTATCGAGGAGGTCTATCATTCTGGTGCCATAAAAATCAACAACTTCGAAGGCACAAGTCCGAGGGTGGTGAACGGTCAAAGAATTAAACATTATATTTCAGATAATCCTATCAATGTTGAAACTAATGTAATTGAAACCGTAACCCCAGAGGAATACATAAGGGACACTCTCCAGAATGTTCCAGACTTCGAAAAGGAATAGGTATGTGGTACGGTAAGTAAACCGACTCCAACACAACTCCAATGGCAATTTTTATCAGTTTTGTTATATTTAAGAATTTTAGGAAGAAAGAAGTAGTCCAAAAGGGACACGAGGCCCCCACGAGAGTGGAGGGCACGCCCACCCTTACTGGGCGTGCTCCCCTGTCTTGTGGACACCTCGTGTGCCTCCCAGACTCCGTTTTCTTGCACGTTACATATTTTGGTCGGTAAAAATTCATTATATATACTCCCGGAGGTTTTGACCACCGTATCATGCAAATATCATCTATTTTCGTTTCGAGTTATTCCTGTTGCAGATTAAAAGCAAGATGTCTTCTCAAGAGTCAGTCGGGGAGAGTCGGGTGTCTCACCCAACACCAGGTCCAGGAGCAAATAGCGATGCTTATCACTTTGGACCATCAACAGAGGATGAGATGGAGGCTGATTTGAAAAGTATAGATGCCATGGAGGAAGATCAAGAAGTTACCTCTCGTCTCCAAGCAGAATTCATGATGGGGGAACTACCTAGCCTGGCTATCCCAACTTCGGTCATCCCTTCCAACTTTAGATTTCTTTCTTATGAAAATATGAAAAGAGCTTCACTTGTTCTCCAGAAGCTATGCAGCATCCTTGGGTAAAGGGAGCTTTGGCCGTTACTGGCAAGCTCCGTAAAGAAATTATGGACCTCAAACAACAAGTCAATAAGCTCGAGGAGGAGAACCGTATCCTGAGGGGCATCATCGCTAAGAAGAACATAACACCAACCGTGAAGAAGGAGACATAATCACATGGGTATGGGCACTCCCCTTGGCAACCTCCAAGCTTGGGGAAGGTGCCCCGGTATCGTATCACCATCACACTCCTATCTTTACCATTTTATTTAGTTAGATCCTTTTTAGTAGTATCTTGATCTAGTAGATTGAAGTTTTGATATCAAGTAGTTTTGAGTTTTGCTTTGTGATCTCTTTATGTAATCGAGTCCGTGAGCTATCTATAATAAAGATTAGTGTTGAGTCCAGGGCCTTGCTATGTTGCTATGATCTTGAGAAAGTAGAAAGAATAAAAGAGTTCATATTGATCTTGTGGTTAGTGATGACTTCACATATAGAAAGTATAAGGCATAAAAATTGTTGAGAGTTGATAAACGTAGTTTTAGTCATCATTGCAATTAATAGGAAGTGATAAGGAAAGAGAGGTTCACATATAAATATATTATCTTGGACACCTTTTATGGTTGGGAGCACTCATTAAGTATGACATGCTAAAAGACTTGACGTTGGACAAGGAAGACAACGTAATGGTTTATGTTTTATCACATCTCAGTTAATGTATATTGTCATTGACCTTCCAAACATGTTGAGCTTGCCTTTCCCCCTCATGCTAGCCAAATTCCTTGCACCAAGTAGAGATACTACTTGTGCTTCCAAATATCCTTAAACCCAGTTTTGCCATGAGAGTCCACCATACCTACCTATGGATTGAGTAAGATCCTTCAAGTAAGTTTTCATGTTGCAGGCAATAAAAATTGCTATCTAAATATGTATGACTTATTAGTGCAGAGAAAATAAGCTTTGTACGATCTTGTTGTGGAAGTAATAAAAGCGACGGACTGCATAATAAAGGTCCACATACAAGGGGCAATATAAAGTGACGTTCTTTTGCATTAAGATTTTGTGCATCCAACCCTAAAAGCACATGGCAACCTCTGCTTCCCTCTGCGAAGGGCCTATCTTTTACTTTATGCTTTTACTTTATGCTTGAGTCAAAGTGATCCTCACCTTTCCCTTTTTTTCATTTTATCCTTTGGCAAGCTCCTTGTGTTTGAAAGATCATGACATATATATCCAATTGGATGTAAGTTAGCATGGGCTATTATTGTTGACATCACCTAAAGGTGAATACATTGGGAGGCAACACAATAAGCCCCTATCTTTCCCAGTGTCCGGCTGAAACTCCATAAACACAAGTATTGCATGAGTGTTAGCAATTATAGAAGACTATAAGATAGTTGAGTATGTGAACTTGCTGAAAAGCTCTATTCTTGACTCTTTCTGATGTTATGATAAATTGCAATTGCTTCAGTGACTGAGATTATAGTTTGTTAGTTCTCAATGAAGTTTTTGAACCATACTTGACATTGTGAATTGATTGTTACTCGAGCATAAGACATCATATGATCTATATATGTTGTTGTTATAAGAATGATCATGATGCCCTCATGTCCGTATTTTTGTTTTTATCGAGACCTCTATCTCTAAACATGTGGACATATTTTTCGATTTCGGCTTCCGCTTGAGGACAAGCGAGGTCTAAGATTGGGGGAGTTGATACGTCCATTTTGCATCATGCTTTTATATCAATATTTATTGCATTATGGGTTCTTATTACACATTATATCTCAATACTTAATGCTATTCTCTCTTATTTTACAAGGTTTACCATGAAGAGGGGGAATGCCGGCAGCTGGAATTCTGGCTGGAAAAGGAGCAAACATTGGAAACCTATTCTGCACTGCTCCAAAATCCTGAAACTCCACGAAACCTATTTTTGGAATTAATAAGAATTATTGAGCGGAAGAAATACACCAGGGGGCCCACACCCTGTCCAGGAGGGTGGGGGTGCCCCCCCCCCCTACTGGCGTGCCCACTGTCTCCTGGGCCCCCTTCATGGCCCCCGGTGTCCATCTTCTAGCTATATGAGGGCTTTTACCCTGGAAAAAATCTGGGCAAGCTTACGGGACGAAACTCCGCCACCACGAGGCGGAACCTTGGCAGAACCAATCTAGGGCTCCGGCGGAGCTGTTCTGCCGGGGACAGTTCCCTCCGGAAGGGGGAAATCATCACCATCGTCATCACCAACGATCCTCTCATCGGGAGGGTGTCAATCTCCATCAACATCTTCACCAGCACCAACTCCTCTCAAAACCCTAGTTCATCTCTTGTATCCAATCTTGTATCAAAACCACAAATTTGTACCTGTGGGTTGCTAGTAGTGTTGATTACTCCTTGTAGTTGATGCTAATTGGTTTACTTGGTGGAAGATCATATGTTCAGATCCTTAATGCATATTATTACTCCTCTAATTATGAACATGAATATGCTTTGTAAGTAGTTACGTTTGTTCTTGAGGACATGGGTGAAGTCTTGCTATTAGTAGTCATGTGAATTTGGTATTCGTTCGATATTTTGATGAGATGTATGTTGTCTTTTCCTCTAGTGGTGTTCTGTGAACGTCGACTACATGACACTTCACCATTATTTGGGCCTAGAGGAAGGCATAGGAAAGTAATAAGTAGATGATGGGTTGCTAGAGTGACAGAAGCTTAAACCCTAGTTTATGCGTTGCTTCGTTAGGGGCTGATTTGGATCCATATGTTTAATGTTGTGGTTAGGTTTACCTTAATACTTCTTTTGTAGTTGTGGATGCTTGCAATAGGGGTTAATCATATTTGGGATGCTTTTCCAAGTAAGGGCAGTGCCCAAGCACCGGTCCACCCACATATCAAATTATCAAAGTACCAAACGTGAATCATATGAACGTGATGAAAACTAGCTTGACGATAATTCCCATGTGTCCTCAGGAGCTCCTTTCTCATTATTAGAAATTGTCCAGGCTTATCCTTTGCTACATAAAGGATTGGGCCACCTTTCTGCACTTTATTTACTTTATTTACTTGTTGCTCGTTACTATTTATCTTATCACAAAACTATGTATCACCTATAATTTCAGTGCTTGCAGAGAAAACCTTACTGAAAAGCGCTTATCATTTCCTTCTACTCCTCGTTGGGTTCGACACTCTTACTTATCGAAAGGACTATGATAGATGCCCTACACTTGTGGGTCATCACTTCCCAATATTTTTGCGGATACAGCCAAAAGCCTCCTTGCTCCAAGAACAAAGAGAGCCAGCAACGTGTTTCAGAGTATCCCATGTTGATTGCAACGACAAGCTGCCGTTCCTGCCAGCAGACCAGGCATGCTCTAGAGTTTCCTTGTAATCTGTCGCACGAAGCCACATCTCCTCAAACCTGAAACCATGCTGAACCGGAGAGGCTTGCCGCTGTAGAGAAGGATGGTCCAGCCTAATCAGGATGGGGTAATGATCCGAAGTTGTAGCGATTACATTTTCCACACTGCAATCTTCAAGCAATCCAGAGAAAGCTCCATTGGCCACTGCCCTATCGAGACGGCACTTGACATGGCTGTCGAGATCCTGCTTGTTAGACCACGTCAACTTGGGTCCCATGAAGCCCAAATCAGCAAGCCCACAATCCATCAAGCAATCTCTAAAAGCAGCGATCTGAGAATCAGAACGGTCCCTAGGACCATAGTGTTCGTCCTGAGAGAGGACCTCATTGAAATCTCCACAACAGATCCATGGGCCCTCCCAGGCCGGTTTCAAGCATCTAAGGAGCTCGCAGAGCTGGTGTCTGTCCTGTCGTCTTGGTTCCCCATAGATGAAAGATGCCCCCTAGGGTACACCATCCTCCAATATCACATCAACATCAATACACCGTTTGTTGGCCGCTTTCACATCAACAGTAGTAGCTGACGACCAGAAAAGCGAAAGGCCCCCGCTAAGACCCTTGCTGCTCACAGCAAAGCAGCCCGTAAACCCCAGAGACCACATAAAATTCCTCACACGAGAGTCCCACATAAAACCTCAGAGGGAGGGGCGGTAAAGCTTCACAAGCCAGCGAAGCTCGCCAACTTTCGAGTCCTACCCCAAGCCTCGACAGTTCCAGCAAATCATACTCCGAGAGATTGAGACACGCTGTTTCTTGTTAGATTCCATATCAGTGACCTGAACTTCGCCAGTACAAACCGCATTGGACACCGGGGCCACAACCATGGCCAACGCATTAGCATCCGCCTGCTTCGGCTCAGATGTCGAGGACGAAGGAAGTGCTTTGGTAGATTTCCTCTTCTGACCCGTTGTTGTCACTTTCTCATTTGGTTCCAGAAACAGCTCCTTATCAATAGAAACTCTTCCCCTCCCGCGACCACGAGAAGAAGGACCGCGGCCACGGCCCCTGGACCCTCGCTTAGGGGGGGATTAACCTCACCATCCACTTCTGCCACTTTAGCTTGGCCTTTAGGATTGGCACGGCTCGATGAAGACGACCTTGCACCACCTGCCCTACCATCACCCCCAGCTGATGTTGATGAACTACTTGATCATGATCCACCCGATTCCCTGGAGGTGACATCGGCCACACATAGTTTCTTAGCAGCATAAGGCGTCTCGCCATTGTCATCTCTGATGCCAGGACTTGGACATAAGATTGAAGAGTGCCCCGGGCGCCCACATGAGAACCAGTGAAAAGGAAGGCGCTCAAACATCACCGAGTAGGTATCTGTGGATTTGAGTCTGGCCGAGGTCACAGTCACATACCGAACAATCGGTTCTTGTACCGCAATCTCCACTCTGACCCTCATATAGCCTCCCCAACACCGGCCATCAGTATCAGCCTCCACCTTGCAGACGTGGCCAATTGTCTTGGCAAACTCCATTCCCAACTTTGCTTCCATCAGCCTTGGCGGAAAATTCATGATCCGAGCCCAGATGGCAAGGCTATCAAACTGAACTTGAAGGGGTGGGGTGTTCTGATCAAACATTTTGAGGAGAACAGCATGCTTGCCCACCATCCACGGCGAGCCCTCGATCACCCAAGCTCTATCTGCCTGGGTGCCAAATTCAGCAACAAACACATTGTCCCTGGAAGGGTGGAACAGCAAACCTTTCGGGCTGCCCCACGCCGGCCTCATTGCTGACGAGATCGTCTGAATATGGAGAATGTTGGGGGAAAGCACCTTCCCCACCAGAGCGCAATCTGGGTGCACCAAATCGGCGTCATCCTCGTCATCCAGAACTGTTGGGAAACGTAGTAATTTCAAAAAAAATTCCTACGCACACGCAAGATCATGGTCATGATATAGCAACGAGAGGGGAGAGTGTTCGTCCACGTACCCTCGTAGACCATAAGCGGAAGCGTTAGCACAACGCGGTTGATGTAGTCGTACGTCTTCACGATCCGACCGATCCAAGCACCGAACGTACGGAGCCTCCGAGTTCAGCACACGTTCAGCTCGATGACGATCTCCGGCCTCCTATCCAGCCGAGCTCCGGAGATGAGTTCCGTCAGCATGATGGCATGGTGACGATGATGATGTTCTACCGGCGCAGGGCTTCACCTAAACTCCGCGACAATATGACCGAGGTGGAATATGGTGGAAGGGGGCACCGCACACGGCTAAGGAAAGATCCGTAGATCAACTTGTGTGTCATGGGGTGCCCCCTTGCCCCCGTATATAAAGGAGCAAGGGGGAGGGGGCGGCCGGCCTAGGAGGAGGCGCGCCAAGGGGAGTCCTACTCTTACTGGGAGTAGGACTCCCTCCTTTCCTTGTTGGAGTAGGAGAAGGGGGAAAGAGGGGGAGAGGAGGAAGGAAAAAGGGGCCGCACCCCTTGTCCAATTCGGACCAGAGGGGGGCTGCGCGCCTCCTTCCTTTCGGCCTCTTTCCTCTATTCCCGTATGGCCCAATAAGGCCCATATACTCCCCGGCGAATTCCCGTAACTCTCCGGTACTCCGAAAAATACCCGAATCACTCGGAACCTTTCCGAACTCCGAATATAGTCGTCCAATATTTTGATCTTTACGTCTCGACCATTTCAAGACACCTCGTCATCTCCCCGATCTCATCCGGGACTCCGAACTCCTTCGGTACATCAAAACTCATAAACTCATAATATAACTGTTATCGAAACCTTAAGCGTGCGGACCCTACGGGTTCGAGAACTATGTAGACATGACCTAGAACTATTCTCGGTCAATAACCAATAGCGGGACCTGGATGCCCATATTGGCTCCTACATATTCTACGAAGATCTTTATCGGTCAAACCGCATAACAACATAGTTGTTCCCTTTGTCATCGGTATGTTACTTGCCCGAGATCGATCGTCGGTATCCAATACCTAGTTCAATCTCGTTACCGGCAAGTCTCTTTACTCGTTACGTAATGCATCATCCCGCAACTAACTCATTAGTCACATTGCTTGCAAGGCTTATAGTGATGTGCATTACCGAGAGGGCCCAAAGATACCTCTCCGACAATCGGAGTGACAAAACCTAATCTCGAAATACGCCAACCCAACATGTACCTTTGGAGACACCTGTAGTACTCCTTTATAATCACCCAGTTACGTTGTGACGTTTGGTAGCACCCAAAGTGTTCCTCCGGTAAACGGGAGTTGCATAATCTCATAGTTACAGGAACATCTATAAGTTATGAAGAAAGCGATAGCAACATACTAAACGATCAAGTGCTAGGCTAACGGAATGGGTCATGTCAATCACATCATTCTCCTAATGATGTGATCCCGTTAATCAAATGACAACTCTTTTGTCCATGGCTAGGAAACATAACCATCTTTGATAAACGAGCTAGTCAAGTAGAGGCATACTAGTGACGCTATGTTTGTCTATGTATTCACACATGTATTATGTTTCCGGTTAATACAATTCTAGCATGAATAATAAACATTTATCATGATATAAGGAAATAAATAATAACTTTATTATTGCCTCTAGGGCATATTTCCTTCAGTCTCCCACTTGCACTAGAGTCAATAATCTAGTTCACATCACCATGTGATTTAACACCAATATTCACATCTTTATGTGATTAACACCCATAGTTCACATCGTTATGTGACCAACACCCAAAGGGTTTACTAGAGTCAATAATCTAGTTCACATTGCTATGTGATTAACACCCAAAGAGTACTAAGGTGTGATCATGTTTTGCTCGTGAGAGAAGTTTAGTCAACGGGTCTGTCACATTCAGAGTCGTATGTACTTTGCAAATATTCTATGTCTACAATGCTCTGCACGGGTCTAGCTAATTGCTCCCACTTTCAATATGTATCCAGATTGAGACTTAGAGTCATCTGGATTGGTGTAAAAGCTTGTATCGTTGTAACTTTTTACGACGGGCTCTTTTATCACCTCCACAATCGAGAAACATCTCCTTAGTTCTCACTAAGGATAATTTTGACCAATGTCCAGTGATCCACTCCTAGATCACTATTGTACTCCCTTGCCAAACCAGGGCAGAGTATACAATAGGTCTGGTCCATAGCATGGCATACTTTGTAGAACCTATGACTGAGGCATAGGGAATGAATTTCATTCTCTTTTCTATTTTTTGCCTTGGTCGGGATTTGAGTCTTACTCAATTTCACACCTTTGCAACACAGGCAAGAACTCTTTCTTTGACTATTCCATTTTGAACTATTTCAAAATCTTGTCAAGGTATGTACTTATTGAAAAACTTATCAAGCGTCTTGATCTATCTCAATAGATCTTGATGCTCAATATGTAAGTAGCTTTACTGAAGTCTTTCTTTTAAAGAACTCCTTTCAAACACTCCTTTATGCTTTGCAGAATAATTCTACATTATTTCCGATCAACAATATGTCATTCACATATACTTATCAGAAATGTTGTAGTGCTCCCACTCACTTTCTTGTAAATACAGGTTTCACCATAAGTCTGTACAAAACTATATGCTTTGATCAACTTATCAAAGCGTATATTCCAACTCTGAGAGGCTTGCACCAGTCCATAAATGGATCGCTGGAGCTTGCACACTTTGTTAGCACCTTTAGGATTGACAAAACCTTCTGGTTGCATCATATACAACTCTTCTTTAATAAATTTATTAAGGAATGCAGTTTTGACATCCATTTGCCAGATTTCATAAATTGTGGCAATTGCTAACATGATTCGGACAGACTTAAGCATCGCTACAGTTGAGATAATCTCATTGTAGTCAACACCTTGAACTTGTGAAAACCCTTTTTGCGACAAGTCGAGCTTTGTAGATAGTAACACTACTATCAACGTCCGTCTTCCTCTTGAAGATCCATTTATACAATATGGCTTGCCAATCATCAGGCAACTCCACCAAAGTCCACACTTTGTTCTCATACATGGATCCTATCTCAGATTTCATGGCCTCCAGCCATTTTGCGGAATCTGGGCTCATCATCGCATCCTCATAGTTCGTAGGTTTATCATGGTCTAGTAACATGACTTTCAGAACAGGATTACCGTACCACTTTGGTGCGGACCGTACTCTGGAAGACCTACGAGGTTCTGTAGTAACTTGATCTGAAGTTTCATGATCATCATCATTAGCTTCCTCACTAATTGGTGTAGGAATCACTGGAACTGATTTCAGTGATGAACAATTTTCCAATTCGGGAGAAGGTACAGTTACCTCATCAAGTTCTACTTTCCTCCCACTCACTTCTTTCGAGAGAAACTCCTCCTCTAGAAAGGATCCATTATTAGCAACGAATGTTTTGCCTTCGGATCTGTGATAGAAGGTGTACCCAACAGTTTCCTTTGGGTATTCTATGAAGACGCACTTCTCCGATTTGGGTTCGAGCTTATCAGGTTGAAAACCTTTTTCATATAAGCATCGCAACTCCAAACTTTAAGAAACGACAGCTTAGGTTTACTGCTAAACCATAGTTCATACGTGTCGTCTCAACGGATTTAGATGGTGCCCTTTTAAACGTGAATGCAGCTGTCTCTAATGCATAACCCCAAAATGATATTGGTAAATCGGTAAGAGACATCATTGATCGCACCATATCAAAATAAAGTACGATTATGATGTTCGGACACACCATAACGTTGTGGTGTTCCAGGTGGCGTGAGCTGTGAAACTATTCCACATTGTTTTAATTGAAGACCAAACTTGTAACTCAAATATTCATCTCCATGATCAGATCGCAGAAACTTTGTTTTCTTGTTACGGTGATTTTTCCACTTCACTCTGAAATTCTTTGAACCTTTCAACTATTTCAGACTTATGTTTCATCAAGTAGATATACCCATATCTGCTCAAATCATCTTGTGAAGTTCAGAAAATAACGATACTTGCCACGAGCATCAACACTCATTGGATCGCATACATCGGTATGTATTATTTCCAATAAGTCAGTAGCTCGTTCCATTGTTCCGGAGAACGGAGTTTTAGTCATCTTGCCCAAAAGGCACGGTTCGCAAGCATCAAATGATTCATAACCAAGTGATTCCGAAAATCCATCTTTATGGAGTTTCTTCATGCGCTTTACACCGATATGACCCAAACGGCAGTGCCACAAATAAGTTGCACTATCATTATTAACTTTGCATCTTTTGGCATCAATTTTATGAATATGTGTATCACTACGATCGAGATCCAACAAACTATTTTCATTGGGTGTATGACCATTGAAGGTTTTATTCATGTAAGCAGAACAACAATTATTCTCTGACTTTAAATGAATAATCGTATTGCAATAAACATGATCAAATCATATTCATGCTCAACGCAAATGCCAAATAACATTTATTTAGGTTTAACACTAATCCCGAAAGTATAGGGAGTGTGCGATGATGATCATATTAATCTTGGAACTACTTCCAACACTCATCGTCACTTCCCCTTCAACTAGTCTCTGTTTATTCTGTAACTCCTGTTTCGAGTTACTAATCTTAGCAACCGAACAAGTATCAAATACTCAGGGGCTACTATAAACACTAGTAAGGCTCACATCAATAATCTGTATATCAAATATACCCTTGTTAACTTTGCCATCCTTCTTTATCCACCAAATATTCAGGGCATTTCCGCTTCCAGTGACCATTTCCTTTGCAGTGTAAGCACTCAGTTTCAGGCTTTGGTCTAGCTTTGGTCTTCTTCACGGGAGTGACAACTTGTTTGCCATTCTACTTGAAGTTTCCCTTTCTTTCCCTTTGCCCTTTTCTTGAAACTAGTGGTCTTATCAATCATCAACACTTGATGCTCTTTCTTGATTTCTACCTTCGTCGATTTCAACATCACGAAGAGCTCGGGAATTGTTTTTGTCATCCCTTGCATACTATAGTTCATCACGAAGTTCTAGTAACTTTAGTGATGGTGACTAGAGAATTCTGTCAATCACTATCTTATCTGGAAGATTAACTCCCACTTGATTCAAGCGATTGAAGTACCCTGACAATTTGAGCACATGCTCACTACTTGAGCGATTCTCCTCCATCTTTTAGCTATAGAACTTGTTGGAGACTTCATATCTCTCAACTCGGGTATTTGCTGGAAATATTAACTTCAACTCCTGGAACATCTCATATGGTCCATGACGTTCAAAACGTCTTTGAAGTCCCGATTCTAAGCCGTTAAGCATGGTGCACTAAACTATCAAGTTGTCATCATATTGAGCTAGCCAGACATTCATAACATCTGCATCTGCTCCTGCAATAGGTTTTTCACCTAGAGGTGCATTAAGGACATAATTCTTCTGCGCAGCAATGAGGATAAACCTCAGATCACGGATCCAATCCGCATCATTGCTACTAACATCTTTCAACACAGTTTTCTCTAGGAACATATCAAAATAAACATATGAAAGCAACAACGCGAGCTATTGATCTACAACATAATTTGCAAAATACTACCAGGACTAATTTCATGATAAATTTAAGTTCAATTAATCATATTACTTAAGAACTCCCACTTAGACAGACATCTCTCTAGTCATCTAAGTGATCACGTGATCCAAATCAACCAAACCATGTCCGATCATCACGTGAGATGGAGTAGTTTCAATGGTGAACATCGCTATGTTGATCATATCTACTATATGATTCACGCTCGACCTTTCGGTCTCCGTGTTCCGAGGCCATATCTGTATATGCTAGGCTCGTCAAGTATAACCTGAGTATTCTGCGTGTGCAACTGTTTTGCACCCGTTGTATTTGAACGTAGAGCCTATCACACCCGATCATCACGTGGTGTCTCAGCACGAAGAACTTTCGCAATGGTGCATACTCAGGGAGAACACTTCTTGATAATTAGTGAGAGATCATCTTAAAATGCTACCTTCAATCAAAGCAAGATAAGATGCATAAAGGATAAACATCACATGCAATCAATATAAGTGATATGATATGGCCATCATCATCTTGTGCTTGTGATCTCCATCTTCGAAGCATCGTCATGATCACCATCGTCACCGGTGCGACACCTTGATCTCCATCGTAGCATCGTTGTCGTTACGCCATCTATTGCTTCTACGACTATCGCTACCGCTTAGAGATAAAGTAAAGCAATTATAGGGCGTTTGCATTTCATACAATAAAGCGACAACCATATGGCTCCTGCCAATTGCCGATAACTTCGGTTACAAAACATGATCATCTCATACAATAAAATATAGCATCACGTCTTGACCATATCACATCACAACATGCCCTGCAAAAACAAGTTAGACGTCCTCTACTTTGTTGTTGCAAATTTTACGTGGCTGCTACGGGCTTAGCAAGAACCGTTCTTACCTACGCATCAAAAAACCACAACGATAGTTTGTCAAGTTGGTGCTATTTTAACCTTCGCAAGGACCGGGCGTAGCCACACTCGATTCAGCTAAAGTGAGAGAGACAGACACCCGCCAGTCACCTTTAAGCACGAGTGCTCGTAACGGTGAAACCAGTCTCGCGTAAGCGTACGCGTAATGTCGGTCCGGGCCACTTCGTCTTACAATACCGCCGAACCAAAGTATGACATGCTGGTAAGCAGTATGACTTGTATCGCCCACAACTCACTTGTGTTCTACTCGTACATATAACATCAACGCATAAAACCTAGGCTCGGATGCCACTGTTGGGAAACATAGTAATTTCAAAAAAAAAAATCATACACACACGCAAGATCTTGGTGATGATATAGCAACGAGATGGGAGAGTGTTCGTCCACGTACCCTCGTAGACCGTAAGCGGAAGCGTTAGCACAACGCGGTTGATGTAGTCGTACGTCTTCACGATCCGATAGATCCAAGCACCGAACGTACGGAGCCTCCGAGTTCAGCACATGTTCAGCTCGATGACGATCTCCGGCCTCCGATCCAGCCGAGCTCCGGAGATGAGTTCCGTCAGCACGACGGCGTGGTGATGATGATGATGTTCTACCGGCGCAGGGCTTCGCCTAAACTCCGCGACGATATGACCAGGTGGAATATGGTGGAAGGGGGCACCGCACACGGCTAAGGAACGATTCGTAGATCAACTTGTGTGTCATGGGGTGCCCCCTTGCCCCCGTATATAAAGGAGCAAGGGGGAGGGGGTGGCCGGCCTAGGAGGAGGCGCGCCAAGGGGAGTCCTACTCCTACCGGGAGTAGGACTCCCTCCTTTCCTTGTTGGAGTAGGAGAACGGGGAAAGAGGGGGAGAGGAGGAAGGAAAAAGGGGCCGCACCCCTTGTCCAATTCGGACCAGAGGGGGGCTGCGCGCCTCCTTCCTTTCGGCCTCTTTCCTCTATTCCCGTATGGCCCAATAAGGCCCATATACTCCCCGGCGAATTCCCGTAACTCTCCGGTACTCCGAAAAATACCCGAATCACTCGGAACCTTTCCGAACTCCGAATACAGTCGTCCAATATATCGATCTTTACGTCTCGACCATTTCGAGACTCCTCGTCATCTCCCCGATCTCATCCGGGACTCCGAACTCCTTCGGTACATCAAAACTCATAAACTCATAATATAACTGTCATCGAAACCTTAAGCGTGCGGACCCTACGGGTTCGAGAACTATGTAGACATGACCTAGAACTATTCTCGGTCAATAACCAATAGCGGGACCTGGATGCCCATATTGCCTCCTACATATTCTACGAAGATCTTTATCGGTCAAACCGCATAACAACATATGTTGTTCCCTGTGTCATCGGTATGTTACTTGCCCGAGATTCGATCGTCGGTATCCAATACCTAGTTCAATCTCGTTACCGGCAATTCTCTTTACTCGTTACGTAATGCATCATCCCGCAACTAACTCATTAGTCACATTGCTTGCAAGGCTTATAGTGATGTGCATTACCGAGAGGGCCCAGAGATACCTCTCCGACAATCGGAGTGACAAAACCTAATCTCGAAATACGCCAACCCAACATGTAACTTTGGAGACACCTGTAGTACTCCTTTATAATCACCCAGTTACATTGTGACGTTTGGTAGCACCCAAAGTGTTCCTCCGGTGAACGGGAGTTGCATAATCTCATAGTTACAGGAACATGTATAAGTTATGAAGAAAGCAATAGCAACATACTAAACGATCAAGTGCTAGGCTAACAGAATGGGTCATGTCAATCACATCATTCTCCTAATGATGTGATCCCGTTAATCAAATGACAACTCTTTTGTCCATGGCTAGGAAACATAACCATCTTTGATAAACGAGCTAGTCAAGTAGAGGCATAGTAGTGACGCTATGTTTGTCTATGTATTCACACATGTATTATGTTTCCGGTTAATACAATTCTAGCATGAATAATAAACATTTATCATGATATAAGGAAATAAATAATAACTTTATTATTGCCTCTAGGGAATATTTCCTTCAAGAACCACCGGGAGCGCCTCCACCGCTTGATGCTTCATTTTGAACTAATTGTATTCACCCTTTGTGGGAAAATAATAGGGCACAAAAAAATTGTTTATTTGTTATTGGGGACCAAAAGTTGCATTATGCATCACCTGATTTGTTTCCCAACAGAAGCCCTATAAGAGGGCACCAAACTATGAGAGTGGATTTTGCCCTATATTGGGCACCAAAACATCAAAACCTTTGCAAATTTGATGACACATGCAAACTTAAAACTTAGTTTAGATACAAACCTAAAGTTGTCACAGTCAAGTCGGAGCCCGACTCATCATCCTCATTCTTCACCTTGTCTGAATTGAGCTCGATCACTATCAAGGGGCCATCCACGTGCTCTTTCTTATCCTCCTTCTTCACCTCCTTATTGATCGTGTTGTTCCCCGATGCCGAGAACTCATACTCCATCTGCACGAGGTGCGTATTTTTCACCGCAAACCTCATCATGCAGCCTCAGTCCAATGACTAACGTCGCACTAATTCAGAATGATCTGAGTCTCCTTCTCCGCGACGGTCGTCATCTCGATCCCGGGACTGATGAACTCCACATCGGCTTGAGTCTTGATCCCCGGGAAGTTCAAGTACCGCTTTGGCTGGTCGAGCTGCCAACACACCTTGTTCAAGGCACGAGCGGCGACGTCCAACTTGTCTTACTTATCGAGCCTATACCACACGCCCTCATGCATGTTCCCGGTCGAGAAATGTCTGGAATCCCGCTAATGAATGTCTTGGAAGCCGGTGGAGCACCTCTGGCGAGGACGCATCACAGTGGCGGCGGATACTTCGTCGACGACGGCAGAGAAAGGGGGGAGGAGTTGGATCTGCGACATTGAGGGGTCGACGGTGGCCTGATTTGGTGGTGGTGGATACAGTGGTTGTGGCAGCCGGAGAGAGGCGGGGGGTGTTGGATCCGAGGCGGCGAGGTTTGGTAGGGCGGTGCGGCGGCATGAACCGACTTGTGTGGCGGCGGTCGCATACGGTTGGGCAGAAGGACCCACTCGGGTGGGCCGCGTCTGGAAGTTTCAGTTGCACGCGGCACATGGGTGGGGAACTATTTTTGCATCTGGCAGCCCGCTGCGTCATGCAAATACGAGCTGTTTTTTGGGCAGCCCTAAAATAGGACCACAAAAATATGCATTTAGGGCAGCTGTTGGAGGTTGTTTTTCATCAGTGATGAAAAAAAACTTTTTCCAGATAGCTGCCCTATTATAGGGTCGATGTTGTATATGGTCTTATAATGGGACATAAGACTAGGTCAAACTATGCATCGGTTGGGTGATAATTTCCAGTTATCCGCCCCAGTCGACGATTAGCCAGGATCGACAGGCCCAACAAGCCCCTCTGCATCCAAAAGCATCACAACATTTCCCATGTTTCAAAACACTTAGGATGTTGCAACCCCCCCCCCCCGGTTTCTAATGATAATATAATAGCATGAAATAATAAAAAATATAGATATGTTGGAGACGTATCCGTAGGTCTGAATGGAAATCAATCAGTGGCTTCGAAGTGAGTACCTAAGCACCGGCACACTCTCTGTTGGCACTTTAGAAGTTCTGAATGGAATGGCTCGGAATTTCTGATGTGACAACAGAAGGTTTATCGATTTCAACAAGCACCCCATGGTGTTCAACCCCGGAGATCTTGTGTGGTTACACCTACGCAAGGACCGTTTCCCTAACGAGCGCAAGTCCAAGCTTCTACCCCAAACCCATGGACCATTCAAGGTGCTAGCACGCTACAACAACAATACCTACAAGATCGACCTCCCGCGTGACAAGCACAACGTTAGCGAGATCTTCAATGTTAAAGACCTATCTCCCTTCCATGTTAATGAGGTTATCGATCCGAGAATGGATCTTTCCCAAGGGGAGGGGGAGGTAGATGATGTAGAGCATCCTAAGATCATCGCCATGGACCTACCTTTGTCTCCCCAAGTGTCAAGTGGACCGATGACATGAGCACGTGCAAGAGCTATCGAGAACAAGGTGACATCTCTCCTTAATGAGCTTCTGTATGAACCACATGAGACATGGCTACTACCTCAATCGGAAATGCTATGTGTGCTTAGGAATAAAGACGACCACCTTGGAGATGCTCAAAATGAAGACCAAGTCCCCACAAAGGCGCACGAAGAAGCACGATGGAAGGAACCGCTGGAAGTGTACAACGGCCGGACATCTGGCCCCGACCCGGATATCTGGCGCCCCTAATCACCAATACCAGCAACAAGGCAGCCGCTGCAGAGCTGTGACGCCCGGGTATTTAAGATACAGTGAACCTCTGCTAATGATGCCACGTCACCTCGATTATTGTTACTAATCTCGCATTAGTTCGAAACTAGTTCGAATTCAAATTCAAAATTAAGCAAAGAATAAAAGTTTTCAAATATTAAATCTAAAATGTTCGGAGTGAGCCAAATAATGCATAGGTAATTGTGGTGGAGAAACCATACTTTTATAAAACGTTTAAATGCTATAAGATGAATAGAACAGTAGCGAAAACTATTATTTAAATACTTTTAAATAATAAATAATTACAAAACTATTTTAGATTAGGTAGCTAGTTGATGTGGCAGTGGCATATTTGATAACATCAAATTAGGTGCCATTTTGGTATTTTACTAAGACAAAAACAAAAGGAAACTAAGCTAAAACAGAAAGAAATAATATAAGTAAAAAAAGAATAAAACAGAAAGCAAATTAAAAGAAAGGAAAACCCCCGGCCCAACTGGGCCATGTCCCAGCCAGGTCGGCCCAGCTCCCCCCTAGCCCAACCGGCCTCCCTTATCCCCCACCCCAGAAAACCCTAACTCCCAACCGCACACCCCCCCCACTCCCCACGTCGCTCTCTCCCCCTCCCCGATCCAGATCTGGATCGGGGGAACGGACCCACGACGCCCTCCCCATCGCCCCTCCCCCACGCTCGTCACCGTCGCC
>NC_041389.1:467318223-467340723 GCF_002162155.2 Triticum dicoccoides | reverse complement strand
CAGGCGCCCTGCCCGACGCTCCCGGGCCTCCACGCCCACCCGCGGCGCGCATCGCCGCCCCTGGCCGCGCCCAGCCCCTCATCGCCGGCCCCAGGCCACCGGCCTCCCCCTGCTCTGCCGCCCCGCGCGCCCCTGAGCGTGCGCCTGCTCAGGCAAGCCCCGCCAGCCTTGCCCCGCTGTGCCTGCGGGCTAGTACCCGTTTGCCCGTGCCCGTTCGGCCTCTGGGCCCATGACATGAGGGGCCCACGCCCCAGAACGTTTATTAAAAAACTAACTAAAATTAATTAGTTAAAAAAATTAATAATAAATAAAAATATTAATTAATTAATTAACTAGATTAATTAACTTAATTAATTATGTTTAATTAACCTAATTAACTAATCAACCTAGTTAACTACTGTTAGTTAACTAAACAGTATATGACCAGTGGGACCCACGTGTCAGATTGACCAGTCAACCCCTCTATTGACTGCTGATGTCATGCTGACGTCATGCTGATGCAATAGTACTAATTTTGAATTAATTTAATAATAATAATTTAGAAAATGATTTAAAACTTTAAAAATTAATATAAAATAAACCGTAGCTCGGATGGAAAAAGTTTGTACATGAAAGTTGCTCAGAACGACGAGACGAATCGACATACGCTGCCCGTTCATCCACCACGTGCCCCTAGCATAGAGAACACGCAACTTTCCCCCTCTGGTTCATCTGTTCGAAAACGCCAAACACCGGGGATACTTTCCCGGTTGTTTCCACCCTTCGCCGGTATCACCTCCTACCGCGTTAGGTCACCCCTAGCACCGCTTATTGCCATGTTATGTTATGTGATGCCTTGTGTGCTCCGTATTTACTGTTTCTTCCCCCCTCTTCTTCTCTAGTAGACCTCGAGACCGACGCTGCTGCTGCCAGTTCGACTACGGAGTTGATGACCCCTCCTTCTTGCCAGAGCAACCAGGCAAGCCCCCCCCCCCTTTGATCACCAGATATCGCCTATTCTACCCTCTACTGCTTGCATTAGAGTAGTGTAGCATGTTACTGTTTTGATTAATCCTATTCTGTTGCATAGCATGTCATTGTTGCTACAACTGTTGATACCTTACCCGAAATCCTAAATGCTTAGTATAGGATGCTAGTTTATCATCATTGGGCCTACATTCTTGTCAGTCTGCCTTGCTATACTATCGGGCCGTGATCACTCGGGAGGTGATCACGGGTATATACTATACATATATACATACTATAGAGATGGTGACTAAAGTCGGGTCAGCTCGTTGAGTACCCGCAAGTGATTTCGATGTGGGGGCTGGAAGGACAGGTGGCTCCATCCCGGTAGAGGTGGGCCTGGGTTCCCGACGGCCCCCAACTGTTACTTTGTGGCGGAGCGACAGGGCAGGTTGAGGCCACCTAGGCGAGAGGTGGGCCTGGCCCTGGTCGGCATCCGCGGTTACTTCATAATAACACGCTTAACGAGATCTTGGTATTTGATCTGAGTCTGGCCACTGGCCTATACGCACTAACCAACTACGCGGGAAAGATATGGGCACTCGACGTCGTGGTATCAGCCGAAGCCTTCTTGACGTCAGCGACGGAGCGGCGCGCATCGGGTTGGACTGCGTAACGCAACTTCCTTTGTAATGGAGGTTGCTAGGTCTGCTTCCGGCCGCCCACGCAACGTGCAGGTGTGCAATGGGCGATGGGCCCAGACCCCTGCGTGCATAGGATTTAGACCGGAGTGCTGACCTCTCTGTTGTGCCTAGGTGGGGCTGCGACGTGTTGATCTTCCGAGGCCGGGCATGACCCAGGAAAGTGTGTCCGGCCAAATGGGATCGAGCATGTTGGGTTATGTGGTGCACCCCTGCAGGGAAGATTATCTATTCGAATAGCTGTGTCCCTCGGTAAAAGGACGACCCGGAGTTGTACCTTGACCTTATGACAACTAGAACCGGATACTTGATAAAACACACCCAGACAAGTTCCATAGACAACCCGGAGATCGCTTTTCCACAGGGCAACGAGGGGAGGATCGCCAGGTAGGATTATGCTATGCGATGCTACTTGGAGGACTTCAATCTACTCTCTTCTACATGCTGCAAGACGGAGGCTGCCAGAAGCGTAGTCTTTGATAGGATTAGCTATCCCCCTCTTATTCTGGCATCCTGTAGTTCAGTCCACCGATATGGCCCTTCACACATATACCCATGCATATGTAGTGTAGCTCCTTGCTTGCGAGTACTTTGGATGAGTACTCACGATTGCTTTTCTCCCTCTTTTCCCCCTTTCCCTTCTACCTAGTTGTCGCAACCAGATGCTGGAGCCCAGGAGCCAGACGCCACCATCGACGACGACTCTTACTACACTGGAGGTGCCTACTACTACGTGCAGGCCGCTGACGACGACTAGGAGTAGTTTAGGAGGATCCCAGGCAGGAGGCCTGCGCCTCTTTCGATCTGTATCCCAGTTTGTGCTAGCCTTCTTCAGGCAAACTTGTTTAACTTATGTCTGTGCTCGAATATTGTTGCTTCCGCTGACTCGTCTATGATCGAGCACTTGTATTCGAGCCCTCGAGGCCCCTAGCTTGTATTATGATGATTGTATGACTTATTTATGTTTTAGAGTTGTGTTGTGATATCTTCCCGTGAGTCCCTGATCTTGATCGTACACGTTTGCGTGCATGATTAGTGTACGATTGAATCGGGGGCGTCACAAGAGCTCCAAGAGCTGGACATCCGACCCGACAGCCAGGACATCCAGGCCCCACCCTGATATCTAACCTGAGGATACCCAACACATAAAATAGTTTGGCCAGCTCCAGGCCGGACATCCGGCCCCAGCCTGGACATCCGGTGTCCCGTGAAGCCTCGGACATCCGGCCCCAGCCTAGATGTCCGATACCTGGGCGTGCCTAATCGGGCCAGATGCCCATGTATCCCCTCTCCTCCTCTCTTATCTCCCCTAGCACTATAGATAGGACCCCCTACTCCTAGCTAGGGTTATCAAAGTATTTGAGATTACTAGAGAGAGCTTTGCTCCTTGTACCTCCATCTTGGGGATCAAGACCTCTCAAGGGACAAGGATCCCCATCATAGGATCAAAGACCTCCTAAGGCCTTATTTGGTAGAAGTGGATTGGGGAGGTTTTGGGAGAGGGTTTTTTAGAGGATTTGGTGAATCCCTCCCTTTCACCCAACCCTCTCAAATCACCCCAATCTCCAAACCCCTCACATACCCCTACTATTAGGTACACGGGATTCATTCACAAGGTTAGCAAAATTACTATCATATAATTAAAAATGCAATTTTTACAACTTCAAAAGCTCTAGGGGAAATGTACTTGCAATAAAGGTGCAACTAGATTACGCAAAACAACAAATAGGCTCTGTTAAATGTACTATCAACCGTTCAATTTAAAATGGTACATGCCACGGTTCAAATGAAAAACATGACACATGCCACGGTCCAAATAAAAAAATACAAGATGTTTGGTCAGCGAAAGTCAACGATTCATCACAAAATAAGCACATGTTTAATCGGCGAATGCTCTAAGACATGTTTGCGGGCTGCACAGAGTAAAGGAGACTTGTGGCAGCAAAGGGTGGTCGCCCGTCTTTCGCAAGATCGGGTCCCTACAAGAGAAGATGAATTGGTCCAAGGGTTAGATGCGAAAAAAACCTTAACATATCAAAAGTATGGTGCCACTTTATGCATCAAGCTCATGCGTTGATCCTTGGATGTTCAATCAGACGGACCGACATGAACGTATCTGATTTTAAATTTTGCATAATGTATCATACTATATCTTAAAGCTGACCTGAACAACAGCTAGCTCATGCATACATGTACACCTCACTCACATCAAATCTTCTTAACAGTAAAACATGAGAGACTAACAAAGAAACAAGCATAGAGTACTATGAGAAGCTTCTTGGAATCATCATGGCCTCACAGAAGATAATTTTGGAGGACTCAAAGTTTTCAGTTCAGACATGATCAGAGACACAAAATAGAAATTTCAGCACATTGGTACATCCCGAGCTTAGGGTATTTTAACCAATACAATTTAGGTACGTCTTGAGCTTAGGGTATTTGAACAAACAACCGAAGAAATATCATCAATCATATAATCATATTAACACATTGTATATCTTACACCATATAATTGAAGGAAATATGCCCTAGAGGCAATAATAAAGTTATTATTTATTTCCTCATATCATGATAAATGTTTATTATTCATGCTAGAATTGTATTAACCGGAAACATGATCCATGTGTGAATACATAGACAAACTTAATGTCACTAGTATGCCTCTACTTGACTAGCTCATTAATCAAAGATGGTTATGTTTCCTAACCATAGACATGAGTTGTCATTTGATTAAAGGGATCACATCATTAGGAGAATGATGTGATTGACATGACCCATTCTGTTAGCTTAGCACTTGGTCGTTTAGTATGTTTCTATTGCTTTCTTCATGACTTATACATGTTCCTACAACTATGAGATTATGCAACTCCCGTTTACCGGAGGAACACTTTGTGTGCTACCAAACGTCACAACGTAACTGGGTGATTATAAAGGAGCTCTACAGGTGTCTCCAAAGGTACATGTTGAGTTGGCGTATTTCGAGATTAGGTTTTGTCACTCCGACTGTCGGAGAGGTATCTCTGGGCCCTCACGGTAATGCACATCACTATAAGCCTTGCAAGCAATATAGCTAAAGAGTTAGTTACGGAATGATGCATTACGTAACAAGTAAAGAGACTTGCCAGTAACGAGATTGAACTAGGTATTGAGATACCAACGATCGAATCTCGGGCAAGTAACATACCGATGACAAAGGGAACAATGTATGTTGTTATGCGGTTTGACCGATAAAGATCTTCGTAGAATATTTGGGAGCCAATATGGGCATCCAGGTCCCTCTATTGGTTATTGACCGGAAACGTGTCCCGGTCATGTCTACATAGTTCTCGAACCCGTAGGGTCCGCACGCTAAACGTTTCATTGACGATATACTATTATATGAGTTATGTATGTTGGTAACCGAATGTTGTTCGAAAGTCCCGGATGAGATCATGGACATGACGAGGAACTCCGGAATGGTCCGGAGATAAAGTTTGATATATGGGATAATAGTGTTTGATCTCCGGAAGGGGTTCCGGATGTTTCCCGAAATGTTTGGGTACGAGAACACATTATTTGGGCCAAAGGGAAAGCCCACAAGGTTTTTGGAAAGCGCAAAAGGAAGTTTTGCGGAGTCCAGGGGCCAGACGCCAGGGTCCCTGGCGTCTGGGTCCAAACATCGGGAACCCTGGCGTCTGGCCCTGGAGTCCGAGAAGGACTCTTGCCTTTCGAGTGAAACCGACTTTGTGGAGGCTTTTACTCCAAGTTTCGACCCCAAGGCTCAACATATAAATAGAGGGGCAGGGGTAGCACCAAAGACACATCAAGAAACACCAAGTCGTGTGCCGGCAACCCCGTCCCCTCTAGTTTATCCTCCGTCATAGTTTCCGTAGTGCTTAGGCGAAGCCCTGCGGAGATTGTTCTTCACCAACACCGTCACCATGCCGTCGTGCTGCCGGAACTCATCTACTACTTTGCCCAGCTTGCTGGATCGAGAAGGCGAGGACGTCATCGAGCTAAACGTGTGCAGAACTCGGAGGTGTCGTGCGTTCGGTACTTGGATCGGTCGGATCATGAAGACGTACGACTACATCAACCGTGTTGATAAATGCTTCCGCTTAGCGATCTTCAAGGGTATGAAGATACACTCCCCCTCTCGTTGCTATGCATCACCATGATCTTGCGTGTGCATAGGAAAATTGTTGAAATTACTACGTTCCCCAACAGTGGTATCAGAGCCTGGTTTTATGCGTAGATGTCATATGCACGAGTAGAAAACAAGTGAGTTGTGGGCGATATAAGTCATACTGCTTACCACCATGTCATACTTTGGTTCAGCGGCATTGTGAGATGAAGTGGCCCGGACTGACATTACGCGTACGCTTACGCGAGACTGGTTTCACCGCTACGAGCACTCGTTGCTTAAAGGTGACTGGCGGGTGTCTGTCTCTCTCACTTTAGTTGAACCGAGTGTGGCTACGCCCGGTCCTTGCGAATGTTAAAACAGCACCAACTTGACGAACTATCGTTGTGGTTTTTGATGCGTAGGTAAGAACGGTTCTTGCTAAAGCCCGTAGCAGCCACATAAAATTTGCAACAACAAAGTAGAGGACATCTAACTTGTTTTTGCAGGGCATGTTGTGATGTGATATGGTCAAGACGTGATGCTATATTTTATTGTATGAGATGATCATGTTTTGTAACCAAAGTTATCGGCAACTGGCAGGAGCCATATGGTTGTCGCTTTATTGTATGAAATGCAAACGCCCTGTAATTGATTTACTTTATCACTAAGCGGTAGCGATAGTCGTAGAAGCAATAGATGGCGTAACGACAACGATGCTACGATGGAGATCAAGGTGTCCCGACGGTGACGATGGTGATCACGACGATGCTTCGGAGATGGAGATCAGAAGCACAAGATGATGATGGCCATATCATATCACTTATATTGATTGCAGGTGATGTTTATCCTTTATGCATCTTATCTTGCTTTGATTGACGGTAGCATTTTAAGATGATCTCTAACTAAATTATCAAGAAGTGTTCTCCCTGAGTATGCACCGTTGCGAAAGTTCTTCGTGCTGAGACACCACGTGATGATCGGGTGTGATAGGCTCTATGTTCCAATACAACGGGTGCAAAACAGTTGCACACGCGGAATACTCAGGTTAAACTGGACGAGCCTAGCCTATACAGATATGGCCTCAGAACATGGAGACCGAAAGGTCGAACGTGAATCATATAGTAGATATGATCAACATAGTGATGTTCACCATTGAAACTACTCCATCTCACGTGATGATCGGACATGGTTTAGTTGATTTGGATCACGTGATCACTTAGATGACTAGAGAGATGTCTGTCTAAGTGGGAGTTCTTAAGTAATATGATTAATTGAACTTAAATTTATCATGAACTTAGTACCTGATAGTATTTTGCTTGTCTATGTTTGTTGTAGATAGATGGCTCGTGTTGTTGTTCCATTGAATTTTAATGCGTTCCTTGAGAAAGCAAAGTTGAAAGATGATGGTAGCAATTACACGGACTGGGTCCGTAGCCTGAGGATTATCCTCATTGTTGCATAGAAGAATTACGTCCTGGAAGCACCACTGGGTGCCAGGCCTACTGCAGATGCAACTGACGATGTTAAGAACATTTGGCAGAGCAAAGCTGATGACTACTCGATAGTTCAGTGTGCCATGTTTTACGGCTTGGAACCGGGTCTTCAACGACGTTTTGAACGTCTTGGAGCATATGAGATGTTCCAGGAGTTGAAGTTAATATTTCAAGAAAATGCCCAGATTGAGAGATATGAAGTCTCCAATAAGTTCTATAGCTGTAAGATGGAGGAGAATAGTTCTGTCAGTGAAGATATACTCAAAATGTCTGGGTATAATAATCACTTGATTCAACTGGGAGTTAATCTTCCTGATGATAGTGTCATTGACAGAATTCTTCAATCACTGCCACCAAGCTACAAGAGCTTCGTGATGAACTATAATATGCAAGGGATGGACAAGACTATTCTCGAGCTCTTCGCAATGCTAAAAGCTGCGGAGGTAGAAATCAAGAAGGAGCATCAAGTGTTGATGGTCAATAAGACCACCAGTTTCAAGAAGAAGGGCAAAGGGAAGAAGAAGGGGAACTTCAAGAAGAACAGCAAGCAAGTTGCTGCTCAAGAGAAAAAACCCAAGTCTGGTCCTAAGCCTGAGACTGAGTGCTTCTACTGCAAGCAGACTGGACACTGGAAGCGGAACTGCCCCAAGTATTTGGCGGATAAGAAGGATGGCAAAGTGAACAAAGGTATATGTGATATACATGTTATTGATGTGTACCTTACTAATGCTCGAAGTAGCACCTGGGTATTTGATACAGGTTCTGTTGCTAATATTTGCAACTCGAAACAGGGACTACGGATTAAGCGAAGATTGGCTAAGGACGAGGTGACGATGCGTGTGGGAAATGGTTCCAAAGTCGATGTGATCGCGGTCGGCACGCTACCTCTACATCTACCATCGGGATTAGTTTTAGACCTAAATAATTGTTATTTGGTGCCAGCGTTAAGCATGAACATTATATCTGGATCTTGTTTGATGCGAGACGGTTATTCATTTAAATCAGAGAATAATGGTTGTTCTATTTATATGAGTAATATCTTTTATGGTCATGCACCCTTGAAGAGTGGTCTATTTTTATTGAATCTCGATAGTAGTGATACACATATTCGAAATGTCGAAACCAAAAGATGCAGAGTTGATAATGATAGTGCAACTTATTTGTGGCACTGCCGTTTGGGTCATATTGGTGTAAAGTGCATGAAGAAACTCCATACTGATGGACTTCTGGAATCACTTGATTATGAATCACTTGGTACTTGCGAAGCGTGCCTCATGGGCAAGATGACTAAAACGCCGTTCTCCGGAACTATTGAGCGAGCAACTGATTTGTTGGAAATCATACATACTGATGTACGTGGTCCAATGAATATTGAGGCTCGCGGCGGGTATCGTTATTTTCTCACCTTCACAGATGATTTGAGAAGATATGGGTATATCTACTTGATGAAACACAAGTCTAAAACATTTGAAAAGTTCAAAGAATTTCAGAGTGAAGTGGAAAATCATCGTAACAAGAAAATAAAATTTCTACGATCTAATCATGGAGGAGAATATTTGAGTTATGAGTTTGGATTACATTTGAAACAATGCGGAATAGTTTCGCAACTCACGCCACCCGGAACACCACAACGAAATGGTGTGTCTGAACGTCGTAATCGTACTTTACTAGATATGGTGCGATCTATGATGTCTCTTACTGATTTACCGCTATCATTTTGGGGTTATGCTTTAGAGATGGCCGCATTCACGTTAAATAGGGCACCATCAAAATCCGTTGAGATGACGCCTTATGAACTGTGGTTTGGCAAGAAACCAAAGTTGTCGTTTCTTAAAGTTTGGGGCTGCGATGCTTATGTGAAGAAACTTCAACCAGATAAGCTCGATCCCAAATCGGATAAATGTGTCTTCATAGGATACCCAAAAGAGACTATTAGGTACACCTTCTATCACAGATCTGAGGGCAAGATTTTTGTTGCTAAATTCGGATCCTTTCTAGAGAAGGAGTTTCTCTTGAAAGAAGTGAGTGGGAGGAAAGTAGAACTTGATGAGGTAACTGTACCTGCTCCCTTATTGGAAAGTAGTTCATCACAAGAACTGGTTCCTGTGACAACTACACCAATCAGTGAGGAAGCAAATGATATTGATCATGAAACTTCAGATCAAGTTACTACCGAACCTCGTAGGTCTACCAGAGTAAGATCCGCACCAGAGTGGTACGGTAATCCTATTCTGGAAGTCATGTTACTTGACCATGGCGAACCTACGAACTATGAGGAAGCGATGATGAGCCCAGATTCCGCAAAATGGCTTGAGGCCATGAAATCTGAGATGGGATCCATGTATGAGAACAAAGTATGGACTTTGGTTGACTTGCCCGATGATCGGCAAGCCATCGAGAATAAATGGATCTTCAAGAAGAAGACTGGCGCTGCTGGTTATATAACTGTCTACAAAGCTTGACTTGTTGCGAAAGGTTTTCGACAAGTTCAAGGGGTTGACTACGATGAGACTTTCTCACCAGTAGCGATGCTTAAGTCTGTCCGAATCATGTTAGCAATTGCCGCATTTTATGATTATGAAATTTGGCAAATGGTTGTCAAAACTGCATTCCTGAATGGATTTCTGGAAGAAGAGTTGTATATGATGCAGCTGGAAGGTTTTGTCGATCCAAAAGGTGCTAACAAAGTGTGCAAGCTCCAGCGATCTATTTATGGACTGGTGCAAGCATCTCGGAGTTGGAATAAACGCTTTGATAGTGTGATCAAAGCATATGGTTTTATACAGACTTTTGGAGAAGCCTGTATTTACAAGAAAGTGAGTGGGAGCTCTGTAGCATTTCTGATATAATATGTAGATGACATATTATTAATTGGAAATGATATAGAATTTCTGGATAGCATAAAGGGATACTTGAATAAAAGTTTTGCGATGAAAGACCTCGGTGAAGCTGCTTACATATTGGGCATCAAGATCTATAGAGATAGATCAAGACGCTTAATTGGACTTTCACAAAGCACATACCTTGATAAAGTTTTGAAAAAGTTCAAAATGGATCAGGCAAAGAAAGGGTTCTTGCCTGTATTACAAGGTGTGAAGTTGAGTCAGACTCAATGCCCGACCACAGCAGAAGATAGATAGAAAATGAAAGATGTTCCCTATGCTTCATCCATAGGCTCTATCATGTATGCAATGCTGTGTACTAGACCTGATGTATGCTTAACAATAAGTTTAGCAGGGAGGTACCAAAGTAATCCGGGAGTGGATCACTTGACAGCGGTCAAGAATATCCTGAAATACCTGAAATGGACTAAGGATATGTTTCTCGTTTATGGAGGTGACAAAGAGCTAGTCGTAAATGGTTACGTCGATGCAAGCTTTGACACTAATCTGGACGATTCTAAATCGCAAACCGGATACGTGTTTATATTGAACGGTGGAGCTGTCAGTTGGTGCAGTTCTAAACAAAGCATCATGGCGGGATCTACATGCGAAGCGGAGTACATATTTGCTTCGGAAGCAGCAAATGAAGGAGTCTGGATGAAAGAGTTCATTTCCAATCTAGGTGTCATACCTAGTGCATCGGGACCAATGAAGATCTTCTGTGACAATACTGGTGCAATTGCCTTGGCAAAGGAATCCAGATTTCACAAGAGGACCAAGCACATCAAGAGACGCTTCAATTCCATCCGGGACCAAGTCCAGGTGGTAGACATAGAGATTTGCAAGATACATACGGATCTGAATGTTGCAGATCCGTTCACTAAGCCTCTTCCATGAGCAAAACATGATCAGCACCAAGACTCCACGGGTGTTAGAATCATTACTGTGTAATCCAGATTATTGCCTCTAGTGCAAGTGTGAGACTGAAGGAAATATGCCCTAGAGACAATAATAAAGTTATTATTTATTTCCTCATATCATGATAAATGTTTATTATTCATGCTAGAATTGTATTAACCGGAAACATGATACATGTGTGAATACATAGACAAACTTAATGTCACTAGTATGCCTCTACTTGACTAGCTCATTAATCAAAGATGGTTATGTTTCCTAACCATAGACATGAGTTGTCATTTGATTAACGGGATCACATCATTAGGAGAATGATGTGATTGACATGACCCATTTCGTTAGCTTAGCACTTGATCGTTTAGTATGTTGCTATTGCTTTCTTCATGACTTATACATGTTCCTACAACTATGAGATTATGCAACTCCTGTTTACCGGAGGAACACTTTGTGTGCTACCAAATGTCACAACGTAACTGTGTGATTATAAAGGAGCTCTACAGGTGTCTCCAAAGGTACATGTTGAGTTGGTGTATTTTGAGATTAGGTTTTGTCACTCTGATTGTCGGAGAGGTGTCTCTGGGCCCTCTCGGTAATGCACATCACTATAAGCCTTGCAAGCAATGTAGCTAAAGAGTTAGTTACAGAATGATGCATTACGTAACGAGTAAAGAGACTTGCCAGTAACGAGATTGAACTAGGTATTAAGATACCGCTGGTCGAATCTCGGGCAAGTAACATACCGATGACAAAGGGAACAACGTATGTTGTTATGCGGTTTGACCGATAAAGATCTTCGTAGAATATGTGGGAGCCAATATGGGCATCCAGGTCCCGCTATTGGTTATTGACCGGAAATGTGTCTCGGTCATGTCTACATAGTTCTTGAACCCGTAGGGTCCGCATGCTTAACGTTTCGTTGACGATATAGTATTATATGAGTTATGTATGTTGGTAACCGAATGTTGTTCGGAAGTCCCGGATGAGATCATGGACATGAAGAGGAACTCCGGAATGGTCTGGAGATAAAGTTTGATATATGGGATAATAGTGTTTGATCTCCGGAAGGGTTCCGGAATTCACCGGAAGGGGTTCCGGATGTTTCCCGAAATTTTTGGGTACGAGAACACGTTATTTGGGCCAAAGGGGAAAGCCCACAAGGTTTTTGGAAAGCGCAAAAGGAAGTTTTGCAGAGTCCAGGGGCCAGACGCCAGGGTCCCTGGTGTCTGGGGTCAGACGCCGGGAACCCTGGCGTCTGGCCCTGGAGTCCGAGAAGGACTCTTACCTTTCGGGTGAAACCAACTTTGTGGAGGCTTTTACTCCAAGTTTCGACCCCAAGGCTCAACATATAAATAGAGGGGCAGGGCTAGCACCAAAGACACATCAAGAAACACCAAGCCGTGTGCCGGCAACCCCGTCCCCTCTAGTTTATCCTCCGTCATAGTTTCCGTAGTGCTTAGGCGAAGCCCTGCGGAGATTGTTCTTCACCAACACCGTCACCACGCCGTCGTGCTGCCGGAACTCATCTACTACTTCGCCCGACTTGCTGGATCGAGAAGGCGAGGACGTCATCGAGCTGAACGTGTGCAGAACTCGGAGGTGCCGTGCGTTTCGGTACTTGGATCGGTCGGATCGTGAAGACGTACGACTACATCAACCGCGTTGATAAACGCTTCCGCTTAGCGATCTTCAAGGGTATGAAGATACACTCCCCCTCTCATTGCTATGCATCACCATGATCTTGCGTGTGCTTAGGAATTTTTTTGAAATTACTATGTTCCCCAACAATAATTAGCAGTAGCTAAAACATTTTTGTCTTGACTGGATATGATTAGTAGCAGTACAGGAGGTTCATCATTAACGGTACTTAAGAGACAGAGTACAGTGTTCAAGCTAGCTTCATAATGTCCTTGGTTAAATAATGTGAAACCATAAAAAGAATTTCCTTGCTTAGTTGTTTAACAAATTTTCATATTGCATTATATAATCTGAGAGAGAATGAAATAATGAATGCATGGAAGATAGTACTAGCAGAGTAGACTAAATGGCACATATAATCTGAGAGTGAAGAACCAATGTGGCCATCAATAAGAACCAATCTGGGTGATACCGCCAACATACTACAGCCAGAGGACTATTTGCTTTACCAAAAGTGCACAGAAATCAGACTTGTAATTTGTAGTCAAGAAATAGGGAGGCAGGCAAGTATTCCAGATCTCCACTGTTGTTTAGGAAACAACTAACGATAAAAATGAACAACATCTCTAGAACTTAAATCAAGAGCTATAGACTAGAGTTAAATCAGGACCTAAGTCTTCAGAACTAAAAATTTCTAGACTATAGATGGACTTTCTGGGTGCTGATTGGTTTTAAGATGCCAATGATTTGTTTTTCAAACTGTTGTATTAGAGGGATAGAAATTCAACATGTTAAAGGATAATAAAATCGTTCAAATCAAACTTATTGCAGAGTAGCGTATTAAGCTACAGGGATGACCAGTGACAACAACAACAGAAGTACAACTCCCAACCAAAAGAAAATATATCATTAATTCAATTGGAGCTTCCCAAGAGCATCACTGCATAAATCTGTCTACAACATCCAACAGATTCATCCATCACTAGCACTTCTAAGTTCAAAACAAACGAGTCAAACACCAGGTAACTACAAGCACTGCCAAAGGCTAGCGATCTAAGAGGAGGTGAACTTGGTGAGGGGCTTGGTGCCCTCGGAGTTGGCGTGCTTGGCGAGCTCGCTGGGGAGGATGAGGCGGCAGCCATGGCCGAGCGAATGGAAGAAACCTAGAGGATGAGGGGAAACGGGGGAGGCAACGCGAGGGCTTACCACCGAGGAGAAGGCCAGTATGGCGGAGGAGGTTTGTGGCGACGCGAGGGCTTACCACCGACACGAGGACTTTTCCTTGATTGTTCATGTCATGCTTGTGGATCTCATTTATACTATTATAGTGGATGTGTGATTTGGGTTTTGTTTGAGTAATTCCTCTTGTCGTTCTTGTTGATCTTCCCCCTTCCCCCCCTCCAAGTGTGAAAAGATCATCAGTTAGGGTTCCACGCTACAACAAGATGCAATCAACACTACTAGCAACCCACATGTAGCAATCTGAAGTTTTGAGACAAAGATTGGATACAAGAGATGAACTAGGTTTTGAGATGAGATGGTGCTGGTGAAGATGTTGATGGAGATGAGCCCTCCCATAATGAGAGGAGCGTTGGTGATCACGATGACTTTGATTTCCCCTCCCGGAGGGAAGTATCCTCGATGCAATCGCTACGCCGGAGAGCAAAAATGCTCCTGCCCGATCCAGGTTCCGCGTCGAGACGGCGGTGCTTCACCCCTAAAGTCTTTTTTTTCTTGGGTAAATGACCTCATATAGCAGAAGATAGGCATCAATGGACCTCTGTGGCCCGAAGCACATGGACGGCCCCTGCCTTGTGGGCCCACCAAGGGTCTTCTCTAGTACTTCTTTCTTCCAGTATTTTTTTATATATTCCAAAATAATTATCTGTAAATTTTCAGCTCATTTGGAGCTCTCGATAATAGCTATCTTGGTTGTAGCTTTTTCAGGCTCAGAAACCCAGCTACCGACAATCTCCCTCTTCAAGTGTATCTTGTATTTTAAGAGAGAAATGGCATTAAAATTGCATCATAAGGTGAAATATTGTTCTAAAACATTAAAAAATAGTAGGAAAACATGAGGCAAAATGGACGTATCAAAGGCGTCCACTGCTATTTGCACATGAATATGATCCTTTGTAGACTACACAGAGTTTTACACCTACAACAAAACTCACTCATACACCGACAAGTCCACCCACACCTGGCGCGGCTGCTCCATGACCCACCTAGCGACCCCACACTCCATACAGAAGAAGCACACAACCACGAAATCTAGGCATCTATAGCCCGGTCCGAAGCTGAAGCCCAAAAGTCGGGCCAGACCCATGCTCTGGCTCGGCCCAAAAGCTTGAATTACATAAAAAGGAGGGGTAATAGAAATATAGATTTCTTTTGAGAAACAGAAATATAGCTATAATAAAACATTTGTTATATATAATATAATAAAATAATATTATTTAATGAGAAAAGTGTATTGTGTAATAATTCCAGACGGGCCATGCTCATGCTCAGGATTTGGGGGCCAGACATTTATAGCTCGGCCCGAAAAAGGCCCGGCCTAACAAATGCACATGTTTACTTTGTCCATTCGTTTTTTTTGCGGAACTTAAGCGGCGACCCCTGTAATCTTCCCTCTAGTTAGGGTTTCATCTTCTCGAGGCGATTGCGATCGCCATCGTTGAGATCGTAATCTTCCCTACCTCCGGCGTGTCTTCGTGCCTCCTCTCGTCGAGTGGGGGTGCGGGGACGCCCCTGGTCCAGGCGGGGCTGGGGAGGAGGGCTCTAGGGCTATCTACAAGGGCTCGGTGGTTTCTCATCAGGCTAGGGTTTTCGAGTTTTGCCATGGCGTCTGATGGAGCTTCGGGGTCGCGGTCTGTGGCGCCGCCCGAGACGGACGACGTGATAGCACCGATGAGGGAGTTAGGTCTTCAAGAGGAGGACCTTGACGATGTGGTGTACGATGAGAAGGAGGCGCCGCCAGAGGCGTCGCGATGGATGGCGCTGGTCAGGGTGCACTCGCCCAAATCATACATCCAATATTGATTTTTAGGAATATGAGATCGGCATGGGATCTCGCACAAGAGGTGCAGTTCAAACCGCTCGAGGATAATCTGTATACAGCCCAATTTTCATGTCTGGGAGACTGGGAGAGGGTAACACGTGATGGTCCATGGCACTTCCGGGGAGATGCCGTTATTTTGAAACCATATGATGGATTGGCCAAACCGTCGATAGTTCAACTTGACACGATTGAGATTTGGGTGCATATACATGATGTGCCGCCACTCTATGCTCATCTGGGTCCATCTTTAGCTCAAAAGGTGGGGGAAGTTCTATATGCAGAACCCCAATCGCTCGACTTTGTGGGGAACTTCCATCGGGTTTGGGTTCGGATCGATGTCAACAAACCCTTAAAGAATGCAGTCTCTATGATAAGGGACGGAAAGCGCCAGATATATCGTGTGAGATACGAGAAGCTTCCCGATTGGTGTGCGGCCTGTGGTAAGCTAGGTCACCTCTTCAAAGAACATGGTAGTGGGATTCATCCTCCAGAAGCCTTAGTTTTCAAAGATCTTAAAGCTTCCTGGGCTATGCATACTGGACTGGGTCCGGGAGGGGGCCGTGGTCGGAGGGGAGGCCCAGGAGCTAGGGGAAACGGTCCTTTCTCTAATCAAGATGGGGGTAGCAAGGAGCAGACAGATTATACATCTCAAGCTGATGTGGACATGACAGAGGCTGATTATGCAAGGAAGAGGGCACAAGTGCAACAAGGGAGGCAACGGAGCCTGAGTGCAGGTGGCCAGGGGGCGGCCCTAGCGCTGCCACCTCCCACTGATCCCATTAGTCCTAGCAGCAAACAGGTCTTGAAGAGGGCCAGAACACATGAGGCAGCAGAAGAGCAAAAGGAGGGCGATCTTGGCAAGGTTGTCTTAGCGTTGGCGGGCTCCTTCGAGGAGCGCCGCCGGGCCCAATGAACATTTTCTGTTGGAACTATAGTGGTGCGGGTAAAGCTGCGACAGTCCGTGAACTTCGCGATTTCACGAGGCAATTTGCCCCTACCCTTTTGTGCATTGTCGAAACTCAAATTGAAGGTGCTAGGGTAGAAGCGTTAGCTAGAACTTTGGGCTTTGACAACTCTTATGCTGTTAGTAGTCAAGGTAGGAGTGGTGGAATAGGTTTGTTTTGGAATAACTTAATAATGGTGGAAGTTCTTGGTTACTCTTTGTATCATTTGGATGTGTCTGTTGAGGAATAGGATGCAGAAAAGTGGAGAATGACATGCGTTTACGGAGAGGCACAAACACATATGAGGCATCACACATGGACAACTTTGAAAAACATTAGTACTTTGAGCGATCTTCCATGGCTCTATATGGGGGATTTCAATAAAGTTTTATGTCCAGATGAACATCAAGGAGTTGGCCAGCGTAGCAATGCCCAGATTCCAAGCCTTCAGAGAAGTCCTTGATGTTTGCATGTTGCTTGACCTTGGCTATAAAGGAAATTTTTGGACCTTCGAGAAGAAGGTAATAGGAGGGAGCTATACAAGATGCAGACTTGACAGAGCTCTCGTAAACGCGTCATGGATGGCAAGGTTTCCGCTGGCTGCGGTCACGCACTTGACTGGTGTTACATCAGATCATGCCCCTCTACTCTTAGAGCGGGATGTACAAAACAATGAGCGGACTCAGAAACCGTTCAGGTACGAGCTCATGTGGGAGGCGCACGAGACCTTCCTTAACACAGTAGCTTCGGGATGGGGCGCTGGCCCTCCGTGCACGTCTGTGGCAGCGCTACGCCACAAGTTGCGGGACCTGGCGTCTAACTTGCAGCGGTGGAGCCGGGATACGTTCGGGAGTGTCAGGAAAGAAATTAAAAAACTCAAACAGATGTTAGAGGAGCTCAAAAACGACCCAGCAAGAACGGGTCCTTCCCATGTCGAGCTAAAAATCAATGAGAAGCTGATTGAGATGTATCATAGGGAGGAGGTTATGTGGCGTCAGAGAGCCAGGGTAGAGTGGCTTTTGGCAGGAGACAAAAACACAAAATTCTTTCATCTTCGAGCCAGTCTTCGGTGCAAGAAAAATATGATAAAGGCACTACAGAATTCCATGGGAGTGGAGATATCCGATCAAGCAGAGCTAAAGGTATTAGCTAATGATTTTTACCAGTCTTTATATCTCTCCGAAGGTGTCCAAAACATGGATGCGGTGCTAGACCATGTGCCGAGGAAGGTGACAGTTGAGATGAACTCACACTTGTGTGCCCCGTATACCAAGGAAGAGGTCAAGACTGCTTTATTTCAGATGTTTCCGACAAAGGCTCCAGGCCCAGATGGTTTTCCTGCTCACTTTTACCAAAGGCATTGGGAGGTTTGTGGTGATGAAGTAACAATTATAGTGCTCAGAATAGTAAGGGGCGAGGAGAGCCCATAATCTGTTAATGATACAGTATTGGTATTGATTCCTAAGGTAATGACCCCTACGGTACTTGCTCAATTCCGGCCTATAAGTCTATGCAATGTTCTGTATAAAATTGCCTCGAAAGTGATATCCAACAGGTTGAAGAGAATTTTGCCTGACATAATCTCTGAGGAACAGTCCGCCTTTGTCGCTGGGAGGCTTATTACTGATAACATCATATCTGCTTATGAGTGCTTACATTTTATGAAAAGGTCGAGAGCAAAGTCAAACAGTTATTGTGCTCTGAAGCTGGACATGATGAAGGCATATGACAGACTGGAGTGGGCATATCTCAGATGTATCATGACTAAACTGGGTTTTGATCTACATTGGATAGATGTGGTCATGGGCATGGTCTCTTCAGTCTCTTTTTCTGTTTGTTTTAATGGCGAGAAGCTTGACTCTTTTATACCCACTCGTGGTATCCGGCAGGGCGATCCAATCTCCCCCTACTTGTTCTTGATTGCAGCAGAGGGCCTTTCATGCCTCCTTAAATCAAGTTCTCAGTCGTCTCTTACAGGTTTCCAGGTGGCTCCCTCGGCTCCCACCGTCAACCACCTCTTGTTTGCAGATGATAGCCTGTTGTTATTTAAGGCAAGTGGGGAGAGCTCAACTATGGTACCAAACCTGCTTGATACTTATTGTTCTGCTTCTGGAACCTCTATTTTCTTCAGCAAGGGTTGCCCAGTACAGACAAGAGAAGTTGTCAAGAACAATTTGCAAGTACAGAACGAGTCTTTGAGCGAACGTTACCTACGAATTCCTACAGATATTGGCCACTCTAAAAACGTTACATTCAAATATCTTTGGGGTCGAGTGTGGGAGAAGATTAAGGGGTGGATGGAGAAGTTACTTTCAACTGCTGGTAAAGAAGTTTTGATCAAATCTGTTGCACAAGCTATACCAGTTTACTCCATGGCGTGCTTCAGATTACCACGAGGCCTTTGTGTCAGCATCATGTCTATCATTCGACAATTCTGGTGGGGTTCCAAGCATGGAAAGAGAAAGCCCAGTTGGGTGGCATGGGACATAACGACTATGCCGAAGCACTTGGGGGGCCTAGGTTTCTGTGACATGGAGATTTTCAACCTCGCCCTATTGGCAAGGCAGGCAGGGCGCACCCTAACAGATAGCAACTTGCTCAGTGCAAGAATCCTTAAGGCAGTTTACTTCCCACACTGCTCTCTCCTTCAAGCAGAACTAGGATCGCACCCATCCCATATATGGCGGGCGGTTTTGGATGGTCGTGACATCCTGGCACAAGGGGTCATCAGGAGAATTGGTGATGGGGAGACGACTGATATTTGGCGGCACAACTAGATCCCACGTGATGGTCTTAAGCGTCCCATATGCTCTCTCGTTCAGAACCCTCCGGTGAGAGTGGCGCACCTTATAGATCCAACATCGGCAACGTGGAATGAAAACCTGGTACGTTCGGTGAGGGAGTCCTGGATTAGGGGGTGTCTGGATAGCCGAACTATCACCTTTGGCCGGACTCCTGGACTATGAAGATACAAGATTGAAGACTTCGTCCCGTGTCCGGATGGGACTTTCCTTGGCGTGGAAGGCAAGCTTGGCGATACGGATATGTAGATCTCCTACCATTGTAACCGACTCTGTGTAACCCTAACCCTCTTCGGTGCCTATATAAACCGGAGGGTTTTAGTCCGTAGGACGAACAACAATCATACCATAGGCTAGCTTCTAGGGTTTAGCCTCTCTGATCTCGTGGTAGATCTATTCTTGTACTACCCATATCATCAATATCAATCAAGAAGGAGTAGGGTTTTACCTCCATCGAGAGGGCCCGAACCTGGGTAAAAACATCGTGTCCCTTGTCTCCTGTTACCATCCGCCTAGACGCACAGTTCGGGACCCCCTACCCGAGATCCGCCGGTTTTGACACCGACATTGGTGCTTTCGTTGAGAGTTCCTCTGTGCCGTCGCCGTCAGGAAGGATGCCTCATCCCGTCTTTAAAGACGGCACTGTTGCTAAAAGAGCTCTGGCTATCGGCCAAACTCTCCGGCTAGCCGGTTTCCTTATGACCGCCAGTTCGGCCGCAGCGCCGACGATGACTTTTCGGGTCATCGAAAGCAATCTTCACGTTAACTCGGAACTCGCCGAGCAGTTAGATCTGATGGAGCTCTCTTCCTTAAACAAGCTCTTGGATCGCATCGCCGCCCTGGGAGTCGCTACTGACTACGATCAGATTGGGCCTAAACCCGATCTGAGAGAGATTAACTCTCCCCAGGTTACCCGCCACGTTGCTGTGGTAGAGGAACAATACGGCGACCCTTCTTCTATCTTAAGGACTAGCTATGTCCGGATTCCCGATCCCTCCATGCCGAATTCCCGCGGAGGGGAGGATGTTACTCAAGCCCTGAACCTAAAGTCAGGCATCGGGCTAGATTCATTGGACAACATCCAAGGACCCAAGCTTCCAAGTTCGGAAACTACTTGGCCCCTGAGTCTTAAAGTGGACGGGGTTCCGAATTTAATTCCACCCGCCCACCCAAACATAAGCGATCTATCCCAACTCCGGCAAGAGCCCGCAGAAACAGTACACCATTACTGGGCCACACTCCTCCTGGTTATGAACAGGATAAAGGACTGTCGCGAGGAGGACGCAATTTCATTCTTCTGCAATAATTGCACGGACAAGGGAATCCTAAACGCCGTAAGTCGTCGTGAAATTACATGCTTTGCTGACTTGGCGTCCATAGTGCGAAAGTACTATGTGATGGAAAGCGCCTGGAAAACCGAAATCAAATTTTGGGACAATCCGGCCCTGAATACAACCCCAGTCCGAAATAAAAGGGTGCATTATCGCTAGGCACCTGGGTTAAGCACCAAAAAGCTAAAACCCTCTATAGGGCATGGAACCGTACTGGAAGGATGGCTCAATGGACCCTGCAAAATTCATAGTACAGAGGGTGCCACTCCAACTCATAGACTTAGAGCATGTTGGATACTACGGCAGGTGGCCAAAAGTGGCGAAGAGCTTCTAACTCCAGAGCACCAGCCCAAGGATACCAGTACGGTATTAATAGTCTTTGAGACTTTTGCATCAAATAATATGCGGAAACGAGCACTCCGTAGCCTTGCCGAAGTCTACCAAGTAGCAACAATAAACCCATCGAGTGACACGGCTATTACCTTTAATGCCAGTGACGAACCTAAATTCCAAACAGCCCAAGCACCAGCCGCATTGGTCCTCAGCCCAATAGTGGACGGCTTTCGCCTTACCAAGGTACTCATGGACGGTGGCAGCGGATTGAACCTCATTTACGAGGAAACCCTCCGAAAAATGGAAATAGACTGGAGCCGCATTGAGCGAAGCAGCACAACTTTAGAGGAATAATCCCCAGTCGGGAAGCGTGATGTACTGGAAAAATCACACTGGATGTGGTGTTCGGCACGCCGGATAATTACAGGTCAGAAGAGGTCATGTTCCAAGTGGCCCCGTTCAGCAGCGGATATCACGCTCTATTAGGGAGAGAGGCATTCACAATTTTCCAAGCTATACCCCATTACGGGTACATGAAGCTCAAAATGCCCGGGCCCAACGAAATCATCACTCTTGCTAGTGACCCGGACATAGCACTCCGCACCGAAAACAAGACAGCCGCACTGGCCGTTGAGGCACTATAAGAAGCCCTAGCAGCCGAGGAACTCTCTGCGCTGCGCTCCATGGTGAATAGGGACGATGTGATACTCGATAAGAGATCCAAGTCCACCTCCTTTAAACCAGCAGACGAAATATTCAAATTCCAAGTCCATCCAACGGACCCTACAAAAATGGCCTCCATCGGGGCACAATTAAACCCTGATGTAGACCCCGCACTACGAGAATTCCTACGCGAAAATTGGGACATTTTTGCCTGGCACCCTTCAGACATGCCAGGAATCCCACGCCGGTTGGCCGACCATAGCCTAAACATCCTAAAAGGATTCAAGCCGGTCAAACAGGTGTTGGGGAACATAGTAATTTCAAAAAAATTCCTACGCACACGCAAGATCATGGTGATGGCATAGCAACGAGAGGGGAGAGTGTTGTCCACGTACCCTTGTAGACCGTAAGCGGAAGCATTAGCACAACGCGGTTGATGTAGTCGTACGTCTTCACAATCCGACCGATCCAAGCACCGAACGTACGGCACCTCCGAGTTCAGCACACGTTCAGCTCGATGACGATCTCCGGCCTCCGATCCAGCAAAGCTCCGGAGATGAGTTCCGTCAGCACGACGGCGTGGTGACGATGATGATGTTCTACCGGCACAGGGATTCGCCTAAACTCTGCGACGATATGACCAAGGTGGAATATGGTGGAGGGGGCACCGCACATGGCTAAGGAACGATCC
>NC_041389.1:467283604-467317970 GCF_002162155.2 Triticum dicoccoides | reverse complement strand
ATATAAAGGAGCCAGGGGGAGGAGGCGGCCGTCCAAGGAGGGCGCGCCAAGGGGGAGTCCTACTCCCACCGGGAGTAGGACTCCCTTCTTTCCTAGTTGGAGTAGGAGAAGGGGGAAAGAGGAGGAAGAGGGGAAGGAAAGGGGGGCGCCGCCCCCCTTCCCTTGTCCTATTCGGACTAGGAAGGGGAGGGGCGCGCGGCCCCCTCTTGCCTCCTTCCCTCTTCTCCCTCAAGGCCCATGTAGGCCCAATAACCCCCCGGGGGTTCCGGTAACCTCCCGGTACTCCGGTAAAATGCCGATTTCACCCGGAACACTTCTGATGTCCAAACATAGGCTTCCAATAACGTTAAGCGTGATCTCCACCATTTCGAGACTCCTCGTCATGTCCGTGATCTCATCCGGGACTCTGAACAAACTTCGGTACATCAAAACTTATAAACTCATATAAAACTGTCATCGTAACGTTAAGCGTGCGGACCCTACGAGTTCGACAACTATGTAGACATGACCTAGAACTATTCTCGGTCAATAACCAATAGCGAGACCTGGATGCCCATATTGGTTCCTACATATTCTACGAAGATCTTTATCGGTCAAACCGCATAACAACATACGTTGTTCCCTTTGTCATCGGTATGTTACTTGCCCGAGATTTGATCGTCGGTATCCAATACCTAGTTCAATCTCGTTACCGGCAAGTCTCTTTACTCATTACGTAATGCATCATCTCGTAACCAACTCATTGATCACATTGCTTGCAAGGCTTATAGTGATGTACAATACCGAGAGGGCCCAGAGATACCTCTCCGACAATCGGAGTGACAAAACCTAATCTCGAAATACGCCAACTCAATATGTACCTTCGGAGACACCTGTAGTACTCCTTTATAATCACCCAGTTACGTTGTGACGTTTGGTAGTACCCAAAGTGTTCCTCCGGTAAACGGGAGTTGCATAATTCTCATAGTTACAGGAACATATATAAGTCATGAAGAAAGCAATAGCAATATACTAAACGATCAATTGCTAGGCTAACGGAATGGGTCATGTCAATCACATCATTCTCCTAATGATGTGATCCCGTTAATCAAATGACAACACATGCCTATGGTTAGGAAACATAACCATCTTTGATTAATGAGCTAGTCAAGTAGAGGCATACTAGCGACGTTATGTTTGTCTATGTATTCACACATGTATCATGTTTCCGGTTAATACAATTCTAGCATGAATAATAAACATTTATCATGATATGAGGAAATAAATAATAACTTTATTATTGCCTCTAGGGCATATTTCCTTCAGTCTCCCACTTGCACTAGAGTCAATAATCTAGATTACATAGTAATGATTCTAACACCCATGGAGTCTTGGTGCTGATCATGTTTTGCTCGTGAGAGAGGCTTAGTCAACAGGTCTGCAACATTCAGATCCGTATGTATCTTGCAAATCTCTATGTCTCCCACTTGGACTTGGTCCCGAATGGAATTGAAGCGTCTTTTGATGTGCTTGGTCCTCTTGTGAAATCTGGATTCCTTTGCCAAGGCAATTGCACCAGTATTGTCACAGAAGATCTTCATTGGTCCCGATGCACTAGGTATGACACCTAGATCGGAAATGAACTCCTTCATCCAGACTCCTTCATTTGCTGCTTCCGAAGCAGCTATGTACTCCGCTTCACATGTAGATCCCGCCACGACGCTTTGTTTAGAACTGCACCAACTTACAGCTCCACCGTTTAATAAAAACACGTATCCGGTTTGCGATTTAGAATCATCCGGATCAGTGTCAAAGCTTGCATCGACGTAACCATTTACGACTAGCTCTTTGTCACCTCCATATACGAGAAACATATCCTTAGTCCTTTTCAGGTATTTCAGGATGTTCTTGACCGCTGTCCAGTGATCCACTCCTGGATTACTTTGGTACCTTCCTGCCAAGCTTATTGCTAAGCACACGTCAGGTCTGGTACACAGCATTGCATACATGATAGATCCTATGGCTGAAGCATAGGGAACATCTTTCATTTTCTCTCTATCTTCTGCAGTGTTCGGGCATTTAGTTTGACCCAACTTCACACCTTGAAGCACGGGCAAGAATCCTTTCTTTGCCTGATCCATTTTGAACTTTTTCAAAATTTTATCAAGGTATGTGCTTTGTGAAAGTCCTATTAAGCGTCTTGATCTATCTCTATAGATCTTGATGCCCAATATGTAAGCAGCTTCACCGAGGTCTTTCATTGAAAAACTTTTATTCAAGTATCCCTTTATGCTATCCAGAAATTCTATATCATTTCCAATTAATAATATGTCATCTACATATAATATCAGAAATACTACAGAGCTCCCACTCACTTTCTTGTAAATACAGGCTTCTCCAAAAGTCTGTATAAAACCATATGCTTTGATCACACTATCAAAACGTTTATTCCAACTCCAAGATGCTTGCACCAGTCCATAAATGGATCGCTGGAGCTTGCACACTTTGTTAGCACCTTTTGGATCAACAAAACCTTCTGGTTGCATCATATACAACTCTTCTTCCAGAAATCCAATCAAGAATGCAGTTTTGACATCCATTTGCCAAATTTCATAATCATGAAATGCAGCAATAGCTAACATGATTCGGACAGACTTAAGCATCGCTACGGGTGAGAAAGTCTCATCGTAGTCAACCCCTTGAACTTGTCGAAAACCTTTCGCAACAAGTCGAGCTTTATAGACAGTTACATTACCATCAGCGCTAGTCTTCTTCTTAAAGATCCATTTATTCTCAATGGCTTGCCGATCATCGGGCAAGTCAACCAAAGTCCATACTTTGTTTTCATACATGGATCCCATCTCAGATTTCATGGCCTCTAGCCATTTTGCGGAATCTGGGCTCATCATCGCTTCCTCATAGTTCGTAGGTTCATTATGGTCAAGTAACATGACTTCCAGAATAGGATTACCGTACCACTCTGGTGTGGATCTTACTCTGGTAGACCTACGAGGTTCAGTAGAAACTTGATCTAAAGTTTCATGATCAATATCATTAGCTTCCTCACTAATTGGTGTAGTTGTCACAGGAACCGGTTCTTGTGATGAACTACTTTCCAATAAGGGAGTAGATACAGTTATCTCATCAAGTTCTACTTTCCTCCCACTCACTTCTTTCGAGAGAAACTCCTTCTCTAGAAAGGATCCGATTTTAGCAACGAAAATCTTGCCCTCAGATCTGTGATAGAAGGTGTACCCAATAGTCTCTTTTGGGTATCCTATGAAGACACATTTCTCCAATTTGGATTCGAGCTTATCTGGTTGAAGTTTCTTCACATAAGCATCGCAGCCCCAAACTTTAAGAAACGACAACTTTGGTTTCTTGCCAAACCACAGTTCATAAGGCGTCGTCTCAACGGATTTTGATGGTGCCCTATTTAGCGTGAATGCAGCCGTCTCTAAAGCATAACCCCAAAACGATAGCGGTAAATCAGTAAGAGACATCATAGATCGCACCATATCAAGTAAAGTACGATTACGACGTTCGGACACACCATTTCGTTGTGGTGTTCCGGGTGGCGTGAGTTGCGAAACTATTCCGCATTGTTTCAAGTGTAGACCAAACTCGTAACTCAAATATTCTCCTCCACGATCAGATCGTAGAAACTTTATTTTCTTGTTACGATGATTTTCCACTTCACTCTGAAATTCTTTGAACTTTTCAAATGTTTCAGACTTGTGTTTCATTAAGTAGATATACCCATATCTGCTTAAGTCGTCTGTGAAGGTGAGAAAATAACGATACCCGCCGCGAGCCTCAACATTCATTGGACCACAAACATCAGTATGTATGATTTCCAACAAATCAGTTGCTCGCTCCATAGTTCCGGAGAACGGCGTTTTAGTCATCTTGCCCATAAGGCACGGTTCGCAAGTACCAAGTGATTCATACTCAAGTGATTCCAAAAGCCCATCAGTATGGAGTTTCTTCATGCGCTTTACACCAATATGACCTAAACGGTAGTGCCACAAATAAGTTGCACTATCGTTATCAACTCTGCATCTTTTGGTTTCAACACTATGAATATGTGTATCACTACTATCGAGATTCAATAAAAATAGACCATTCTTCAAGGGTGCATGACCATAAAAGATATTACTCATATAAATAGAACAACCATTATTCTCTGATTTAAATGAATAACCATCTCGCATCAAACAAGATCCAGATATAATGTTCATGCTCAACGCTGGCACCAAATAACAATTATTTAGGTCTAAAACTAATCCTGATGGTAGATGTAGAGGTAGCGTACCGATCGCGATCAAATCGACTTTGGAACCATTTCCCACGCGCATCGTCACCTCGTCCTTAGCTAATCTTCGCTTAATCCATAGTCCCTGTTTCGAGTTGCAAATATTAGCAACAGAACCAGTATCAAATACCCAGGTGCTACTGCGAGCATTAGTAAGGTACACATCAATAACATGTATATCACATATACCTTTGTTAACTTTGCCATCCTTCTTATCCGCCAAATACTTGGGGCAGTTCCGCTTCCAGTGTCCAGTCTGCTTGCAGTAGAAGCACTCAGTTTCAGGCTTAGGTCCAGACTTGGGTTTCTTCTCTTGAGCAGCAACTTGCTTGCCGTTCTTTTTGAAGTTCCCCTCCTTCTTCCCTTTGCCCTTTTTCTTGAAACTGGTGGTCTTGTTAACCATCAACACTTGATGCTCCTTCTTGATTTCTGTAACGCCCCGAGACCGACGCTCCATATGCCTTCCTTGTATTCCGAGATTCGTCGTGTGATTTGTTTTGTTCGTTGCATTCATCCTAGCATCATGTGCATTGCATCATATCATTAATTTTAAAACTCATCTAAATAAAATTGCATAGATCATTGATCTATTTAAATCGAGGGATTCACATGGTGATTTCTCTTTATAACGTATCCTCTCGATATTTAGGGAGTTATAATAAATACTCCATTGATGTGGAATTACCTTTGACACACTTGCAAAATAATTCCCCATGCCTTTGTTATCTCACTTCTTGACCTCAAACTTTGTCCAATAAATTATTTCGTCATTTTCCGGAGCCCCACCGAAATCCTCAACATTTTTGGACACTTCAAAAACCTAGTCCCAATTCAAACCCATTTGAATGATATTCAAATGAGTTTGAATTTAAATCTTGCATTCGTGCCTCTTTTCTATTTTTCTTGGATCAAGCTCATTTTTATGAGTCCAGGAAAATTGTCCTCCTGCTCAACTTCTTTTACCTAGCCCATCTTCCTTTTCCTTCTCTCTAATGCTTTTTTGTTAAAGAAAATTAGTAGGGAGAGAGAGAGCCTGCACCCGCCGGCCTCTTGGGCCTAACCATCCAGGCCGGCCCAACCATCCCCCGCAGCCCACCTAAACCCTACCTAACCCTAGCCTCCCCTCCGCTCGATCTCCATCTCCCTCGTCCTCCCTCCAGCGCCGCATCGCTCGTACCCAGCGCCCGATCCCCACCTCCTCGCTCGATCCCATCTCCCTCGCTCTCTCCCTCGATGTCGCATCCAGCCAGGGAGAGGAGCTCCCAGCGCCTGATCGATCCCCTCTTCCCCCTTGGTCCTCCTCCTGCGCCCGCATCAGACGGCCTCCTTCCTCCCCTTGCTCCTGCGCTCCACCCTCGCCGGAGAAGAGAGCCAGGCCGGAGCCCCGTCGGCCTCCTCGCCGCCGTCGCGCCCCGTTCCATCACCAGGCCGCTGCCGCGCCATCACGCCCCTCCGTAGTCCGCTTCCGGCGCCTCCGACCCTCCTCTGCATCCTCTCCCCGTCACCATGGCCCGAGGCCCACGCCTCTGCTGCTTCGTCACCAGCCTCTAGCGCCTTCGCTGGTCTAGTTCGCCTCGCTGCTGCAACTCTGCTGCCGTGCTGCTCCTAACTACCGCACGCCCCTTGCCGCCTCCTCCGCCGCTGGCGACCACAGGCCATCCGCCAAGCCTCAGGAGCAGTGCCGCTGCTGCTGCCTCGACGCTGCGCTCCCCTTCCATCACGAGCTTCGCCGTGCTCCTATTCGACCATCGTTGAACCGCCAAGACGCAGCCTCGACCCGGCGTCATCCATCTTTTAGCAACCGCGTATGTGCAGCACCACCAAGTTTTGCCTCTGTACACTCATTTGGGGTTGACCGTGGACGTGTGCCTGGTGTTACTTGGATTCGTCAAGGACGCCAAGACCCGAGGCCTTTCGGTGTTGCTTTGTTTTGGAACGCCAAGTACCTCGACGCTGAAGACCCGTGTACCACAACCATCGCGTTTTGTTTCATCACGGTCAAGGCCGAGTGGACGCCAAGTACCAGGACGTCAAGTTCCTCGCCGGACCCGAACATCTACGAAACGTCTACCACTACTTCCACTACCGTCGCCCCGAAGATGTTGGATTCGTCAAGTGCCTCTTCGAAACGAACATGTACAACTATTTCCACTACCGTCACGAGAACGACTACTTCCACTACCGTCGCCACGTGAACAACTACTTCCCATGATGACCCGTGAACGACTACTTCCTCTACATCGTATCGAACTCGACCCACTCCGAAATGCACGCTTCGAAGGTATAAACCCAAGACGACGCTCGCAAATGAATGAATGTGTGTTGTATGAGATGCCCGTGTTGCACCGTGTCCGAATTGTCATTTTCTTGTTCCTCGTTGCTATGTCGACGTCTTAGGGGAACCCGGTAACCGGGAGCACCCCACCATCTTTTCATGAGACGCTCACGCCACTTTCTTTTGCACCGACATCTCAATGAGTTGTCGGATCACCGGAATGTTGCCATGGCACCATTTCCGTTGTAGTTGCCGTGGCACCCCTTTCGATCCGCCACGGTGACAAATGCTTCATAACATGCTCTTGTCAACATTTTCATAAAAATTGCATAAACTTGCATATGTCATCCGCATCATGATAACAACATTTAAATGCTTAAAATTGTGTTTGCATTAAACTATTAAAAGACATGTGGGGATTTACCGGAATTGTTGTTTGTTGTTCCGGCCTCATTTAAACTTGCCTAAATAGTTAGTTTATTTATGCTTCACCTCTTGCCATGTTTTACAACACTTAATATTGTTTGGTAGCATAACCGAGAGAGAACTAAATAATTGATGTGGTGTTCCGTCAATATGCAACTCGTTGCATATTGAGCTCCACTTAACTTGTAGTGTTGTTTGTGCATATTGCCATGCCATGCCTCATTAAAACGGACATGCATCGTACTTGTTTGTGCATCATGCTATGCTTATGTGATGGTTGTTTACCATGTTGTTTGCTTCTTTCCGGTTTGCTTCTCTTGTTAGCTTCGGTTTCGTTCTGGAGTTGTGAGGATTCATTCGACTACGTCCGTTTGTCTTCTTCATGGACTCGTTCTTCTTCCTTGCGGGATTTCAGGCAAGATGACCATTACCCTCGATATCACTTCTATCTTTGCTTGCTAGTAGCTTCGTTCTATTGCTATGCTGCGCTACCTATCACTTGTTTACCAAGCCTCCCAAATTGCCATGAACCTCTAACCTTTGTCACCCTTCCTAGCAAACCGTTGTTTGGCTATGTTACTGCTTTGCTCAGCCCCTCTTATAGCGTTGTTAGTTGCAGGTGAAGTTGAAGATTGCTCCATGGTGGACAGGATTATGTTGGGATATCACAATATCTCTTATTTAATTAATGCATCTATATACTTGGTAAAGGGTGGAAGGCTCGGCCTTATGCCTGGTGTTTTGTTCCACTCTTGCCGCCCTAGTTTCCGTCATACCGGTGTTATGTTCCCGGATTTTGCGTTCCTTATGCGGTCGGGTGATTTATGGGACCCCCTTGACAGTTCGCTTTGAATAAAACTCCTCCAGCAAGGCCCAACCTTGGTTTTACCATTTGCCTACCTAAGCCTTTTTCCCTTGGGTTCTGCAGACTCAAGGGTCATCTTTATTTACCCCCCGGGCCAGTGCTCGTCGTGAGTGTTGGTCCAACCTGTCAGCCGCCGGTGGTCACCAGGGGCAACTCTGGGCTGGCCTACCAGAAGTTTGGACAATCCGGTGTGCCCTGAGAACGAGATATGTGCAGCTCCTATCAGGATTTGTCGGCACATTCGGGCGGCTTTGCTGGTATTGTTTTACCATTGTTGAAATGTCTTGTAAACCGGGATTCCGAGACTGATCGGGTCTTCCTAGGAGAAGGTATATCCTTCGTTGATCGCGAGAGCTTATCATGGGCTAAGTTGGGACACCCCTGCAGGGTTATAAACTTTCGAGAGCCGTGCCCGCGGTTATGTGGCAGATGGGAATTTGTTAATGTCCGGTTGTAGATAACTTGACACCAGATCGGAATTAAAACGCATCAACCGCGTGTGTAGCCATGATGGTCTCTTCTCGGCAGAGTTCGGGAAGTGAACACGGTTTTGGGTTATGTTTGACGTAAGTAGGAGTTCAGGATCACCTCTTGATCATTTCTAGTTGACGACCGTTCCTTTGCTCCTCTTCTCGCTCTCATTTGCGTATGTTAGCCACCATATTTGCTTAGTGCTTGCTGCAGCTCCACCTCATTACCCCATCCTTCCTATAAGCTTAAATAGTCTTGATCTCGCGGGTTTTGAGATTGCTGGGTCCTCGTGACTCACCAGATACTATCACAACAGCTGCAGGTGCCGATGATACTAGTGCAGGTGATGCAACCGAGCTTAGATGGGAGCTCAACGAAGATCTTGGTCATTGCTATGTTTCGTTTCATGTTGATCAGTAGTGGAGCCCAGTTGGGACGATCGGGGATCTAGCAGTTGGGTTATCTTCTTTTCTTTTGGCTTCGTTTGTAGTCGGACCATGTGTGTACTCTGAATGATGTATGAATTATATGTTCATTGTGTGAAGTGGCGATTGTAAGCCAACTCTTTATCCCATTCTTGTTCATTACATGGGATCGTGTGAAGATGACTCTTCTTGCGACTAAACCACCGTGTGGTTATGCCTCTAAGTCGTGCTTCGACACGTGGGAGATATAGCCGCATCGTGGGTGTTACAAGTTGGTAATCAGAGCCATCCCCGACTTAGGAGCCCCCTGCTTGATCGAATCATTGGCGTTGTTGAGTCTAGAACAAAAATGTTTTGAGTCTTAGGATTATATATATCGGAGAGTAGGATTCTTTTTACTCCTCAGTCCCTTCGTCGCTCTGGTGAGGTCTCCTGACGTAGATGTTTTGACTTTCCTCTCCTCAAATTTCACTAAATTTTTTTAGGATCACGTGGGTATCTTGGGATCGTTCCGATATTCTTATGACGAGAACATTGTTCTTGGTGCCTCCTGACATTTAGGGGTTGTGGCAGTGTCCCGGGGAGTTGAGCTCCGGGGTGTTGTCGTCATAATTTTATTGTTGCAGTTCTAGAATACCTGAGTTTTGCCGACATCGAAAATCTCTTTTATGCAGTTGTTGGTGAGATAACCTCGACGCCACCCAGTACTGGGGAGTTCGGGAGTATTGCCATAGCTTGTATAATGGATGCTTTTCGAAGGTTGAGGTACACGATTTCCGAAGGTTTCTTGGTTATGTGTTGACGGATGGATACAACTTGGATGTAGGGATTGTTAGTTTTGGGTGAGATATATATTGCTTCCCCTGTATCCCCAACACCAGATTGCATAACCAGAAAGTTTCGGGAGTTTTATAGGTGGGAATTCAAGTAGCTCCTAGAATATCTTTTCGACAGATGCATGATATGAGATTGGGGTTCGACGTCTAGTGGTCCGCCTATCCACGGTCATTTTTTACAGTGGTCTTGTTGTGTCTTAAAGAACCCTTGGCTATGCTGGTTCGGGGACACTTCGTATGTCATGTGCACTGCCTTGTACATGATGGTGCTGTACGATCGAGCCCGTGTGGGCCCCACCACGAAAACTTCGGACGGAATCTCTATCATATGTTTGTTCCGGCTTATTCTGCAAGCCAAATCCTTTGTTTTGTTTTACTTGTGGTATTCGAGTTGCTTAGAAGTCAAATGTTGAATCCATACCTTTCATAAACGGTGTTCTCATATTGCTATGTGAATACTTATCCTTCTTGATCATCGAGGTTGTCATGTTAATTCTTTTCCTACCGGCGTGCTTCTCTTCAAGTGGATCTGATCATTCTCCCCATCCGCAAGATCATTTCTAAATTTTCTCAATGGTGTTTGTTTCATCCGTCCCAAGTTGCCTTTGTTTTCCCGCCCTCCCACCTTTTTTCTTCAAGGACTTGGATTTCTTAATCATGTATCCCTTTTATTTGTGAGAAGTCTCTTCATTCTTTTCTTTCAATGTTCTTATCCGATGATTTCCCATGAAGATGCTCAACAGCTTCAAGTTCATCATTCTTCATTCTTGTATCCTTTTCCGGTGGATCCAATTCAAGTTTTCAGTGTTGATCATATTCTTTTCCTCGTGTCAAATGCTTTCTCATGCCGGTGCACCTCTTAATCTTTCACTTCTCACTATTCATTTGTTCTGGAGTGCTGAAGATATCTCATAAGACTTGTGTTTCCATTCTCAACCCGTTCAAATTATTTGGAGATTGTTATCTCATTCTAGTCATTTAATTCTACTGGTGCAATCTCTATTTCGAGCAATCCTTCAACGATGTTTCTTTCGAGTGGGCCCTAACCCACAGGTCTTTTCCCAGGATCTTACCTGACTCTTCTAATTTATCCGGAGCGATTTTCAAATTCGTTTCGAAGTCTGACGTAAGAATGAATTTCATCAGTCATATGCCTTTGTCCAAGATCTTCCAAATTCTTTCATCGTTGATTCAACCTTTCTATTCTTCATTGTTCTGGAGTGCCTCAATAATTCAGGGTGGTTCTCATCATCATTCTCAACATTTGAAGACCGAAGAAGGATTTCTCCTAAATCTTGTTATGTTCTCTTGAAGATTCATAGTTCTAGCTTAAGCCATCCTCTCATAATTGTTTTCAATTGTGAGAATTCTTTTCACCCATCCGACACATTTCAGGAGTTGCTTCCTTTCTCGATCATCCGAAGGCCATCATTTTTGAATATTACTCATTCTCAGCTTTCAACTCTCGTTCTTGAATTCTTCCGGTGCATCGTTCAAATACCCTCTAATCAGTTCATGATCTCTTCGTTCTCATGTATCTAAATCCCCTCAAGTATCTTCATTCGTTTTCCAATTCTTCCCGATGAATTGTGCCTTTGCTACTTTCATTTTCAATTCTTATGGTGGTTCTTTCAAGATTTTTTCTTCCTTCATTATCGTATCAATTCATTCATTCTTTCGTTGTTTCAATCCTACCGGTGGTCGTTGAAGTCTTTTCTCAAGTTTACGATATATCCCTCTTAATCCTTTCAATGAGAATAAGTAGTATGCCAAATCCGTTGCTTGTCATCAATTTAATTGGTGAAGGATACGCATAACATGATTCTTATTATTGTTTCATCCAAGTAATCTAGTTTCTTCTTTCCAGAGTTGTTCATCATGTCACATTTCTCGGTTCGAGATGCTTCATCTTTTCATATACCGGAGTTTCTTCATGGTGGTTCGTCAAGGATTCCTTTCATTCTTCAATTGTTCTTCAAGATTTCTCTCAAAGTTATGATCCGCCAAGCTATACTCTAAGATAAACATGGTGCTCAACACATGTTTTGTTTTGGGGAGTTCAAGTATTCTTCATCTTGCATTCCAAAGTGCGATTCTTTCTACCTTATCTTCTGAGGTGGTGTTAGGTCATTCTTGATAATTTCCCTTCGCGTTTCATAATTCACAAGTTTTCAAGAGTGACATATTTAAATCCATCATTTTCTCTTTGTTCAAGAGATCTTTTTAAATCCATCAATCTCTTCGTTGGAGTTATCTTGGTATAGATTTCACCTAAAGCCTTCCCTAAGGAATGTTGTATTGTGGTGCTTATCAATGATCCAAGTTTTCTCCTATCCTCTCAGCAAAAGTAGTTTTCATCTCTTCGTTAATCTCAAGCAAGCATTCCATAAGCCCACTACAAGCTTATTCGTTTCGTTGTTGGTTTTCCAACAACCCTGTTATAACCTTCTTGGAAGGGTGCTTTCCAAGCTCATTTGTGGCAGAAGTTGGCATTTTCTTCTCCATTCTGTTATTCCAATGATCTACTTCTATTCTTTCTTACGGAGGCATGGTGATGTTGCTCTTTTCACTCATCATCTCGAACTGTGAGGCTCATGTTCTTTTCATGCTTATCCATTTAACTGGAGTGTCGTGCCCTCTATTCAAGTTCTTTTCATCTTATCAAGTCTTGCATCTCTTTTCAACCAGAGTGCTGTCCGAATTTGTTCTTCCTTGTTCCTTGTTTATCTCATTTCAACCAGAGTGGTTTCAATTCCTTCTTGTCCATTGCAATCGTCGTTCTTAGCTTTGCAACCGCCAAGGTTCACAAGGTGTTCCTTGTTTCTATTTTCTACCGCAGTGCTCTCAATTGTGTTCAACTCCGTTCTATTGTTTCTTTCAACTCTCCAACCTCTCAAGGTTCTTTGGTTTCACTTATTTGTCGAAGAAGCAACTTAGTTTTACCTCTTCTCTTCCTCTTCCGTTTTCTCTCCGGTGCCATCCTAGATCTCGGGACGAGATCCTCTTGTAGTGGTGGAGTGTTGTAACGCCCCGAGACCGACGCTCCAGATGCCTTCCTTGTATTCCGAGATTCGTCGTGTGATTTGTTTTGTTCGTTGCATTCATCCTAGCATCATGTGCATTGCATCATATCATTAATTTTAAAACTCATCTAAATAAAATTGCATAGATCGTTGATCTATTTAAATCGAGGGATTCACATGGTGATTTCTCTTTATAACGTATCCTCTCGATATTTAGGGAGTTATAATAAATATTCCATTGATGTGGAATTACCTTTGACACACTTGCAAAATAATTCCCCATGCCTTTGTTATCTCACTTCTTGACCTCAAACTTTGTCCAATAAATTATTTCGTCATTTTCCGGAGCCCCACCGAAATCCTCAACATTTTTGGACACTTCAAAAACCTAATCCCAATTCAAACCCATTTGAATGATATTCAAATGAGTTTGAATTTAAATCTTGCATTCGTGCCTCTTTTCTATTTTTCTTGGATCAAGCTCATTTTTATGAGTCCAGGAAAATTGTCCTCCTGCTCAACTTCTTTTCCCTAGCCCGTCTTCCTTTTCCTTCTCTCTAATGCTTTTCTGTTAAAGAAAATTAGTAGGGAGAGAGAGAGCCTGCACCCGCCGGCCTCTTGGGCCTAACCATCCAGGCCGGCCCAACCATCCCCCGCAGCCCACCTAAACCCTACCTAACCCTAGCCTCCCCTCCGCTCGATCTCCATCTCCCTCGTCCTCCCTCCAGCGCCGCATCGCTCGTACCCAGCGCCCGATCCCCACCTCCTTGCTCGATCCCATCTCCCTCGCTCTCTCCCTCGATGCCGCATCCAGCCAGGGAGAGGAGCTCCCAGCACCTGATCGATCCCCTCTTCCCCCTTGGTCCTCCTCCTGCGCCCGCATCAGCCGGCCTCCTTCCTCCCCTTGCTCCCGCGCTCCGCCCTCGCCGGAGAAGAGAGCCAGGCTGGAGCCCCGTCGGCCTCCTCGCCACCGTCGCGCCCCGTTCCATCACCAGGCCGCTGCCGCGCCATCATGCCCCTCCGTAGTCCGCTTCCGGCGCCTCCGACCCTCCTCTGCATCCTCTCCCCGTCACCATGGCCCGAGGCCCACGCCTCTGCTGCTTCGTCACCAGCCTCTAGCGCCTTTGCCGGTCTAGTTCGCCTCGCCGCTGCTACTCTGCTGCCGTGCTGCTCCTAACTACCGCAGGCCCCTTGTCGCCTCCTCCGCTGCTGGCGAGCACAGGCCATCCGCCAAGCCTCAGGAGCAGTGCCGCTGCTGCTGCCTCGAGGCTGCGCTCCCCTTCCATCACGAGCTTTGCCGTGCTCCTATTCGACCATCGTTGAACCGCCAAGACGCAGCCTCGACCCGGCGTCATCCATCTTCTAGCAACCGCGTATGTGCAGCACCGCCAAGTTTTGCCTCTGTACACTCATTTGGGGTTGACCGTGGACGTGTGCCTGGTGTTACTTGGATTCGTCAAGGATGCCAAGACCCGAGGCCTTTCGGTGTTGCTTTGTTTTGGAACGCCAAGTACCTCGACGCCGAAGACCCGTGTACCACAACCATCGCGTTTTGTTTCATCACGGTCAAGGCCGAGTGGACGCCAAGTACCAGGACGTCAAGTTCCTCGCCGGACCCGAACATCTACGAAACGTGTACCACTACTTCCACTACCGTCGCCCCGAAGATGTTGGATTCGTCAAGTGCCTCTTCGAAACGAACGTGTACAACTACTTCCACTACCGTCACGAGAACGACTACTTCCACTACCGTCGCCACGTGAACAACTACTTCCCACGACGACCCGTGAACGACTACTTCCTCTACATCGTATCGAACTCGACCCACTCTGAAATGCACGCTTCGAAGGTATAAACCCAAGACGACGCTCGCAAACGAATGAATGTGTGTTGTATGAGATGCCCGTGTTGCACCGTGTCCGAATTGTCATTTGCTTGTTCCTCGTTGCTATGTCGATGTCTTAGGGGAACCCGGTAACCGGGAGCACCCCACCATCTTTTCATGAGACACTCACGCCACTTTCTTTTGCACCGACATCTCAATGAGTTGTCGGATCACCGGAATGTTGCCGTGGCACCATTTCCGTTGTAGTTGCCATGGCACCCCTTTCGTTCCGCCACGGTGACAAATGCTTCATAACATGCTCTTGTAAACATTTTCATAAAAATTGCATAAACTTGCATATGTCATCCGCATCATGATAACAACATTTAAATGCTTAAAATTGTGTTTGCATTAAACTATTAAAAGACATGTGGGGATTTACCGAAATTGTTGTTTGTTGTCCCGGCCTCATTTAAACTTGCCTAAATAGTTAGTTTATTTATGCTTCACCTCTTGCCATGTTTTACAACACTTAATATTGTTTGGTAGCATAACCGAGAGAGAACTAAATAATTGATGTGGTGTTCCATCAATATGCAACTCGTTGCATATTGAGCTTCTCTTAACTTGTAGTGTTGTTTGTGCATATTGTCATGCCATGCCTCATTAAAACGGACATGCATCATACTTGTTTGTGCATCATGCTATGCTTATGTGATGGTTGTTTACCATGTTGTTTGCTTCTTTCCGTTTGCTTCTCTTGTTAGCTTCCGTTTCGTTCCAGAGTTGTGAGGATTCATTCGACTACGTCCGTTTGCCTTCTTCATGGACTCGTTCTTCTTCCTTGCGGGATTTCAGGCAAGATGACCATTACCCTCGATATCACTTCTATCTTTGCTTGCTAGTAGCTTCGTTCTATTGCTATGTTGCGCTACCTATCACTTGTTTACCAAGCCTCCCAAATTGCCATGAACCTCTAACCTTTGTCACCCTTCCTAGCAAACCGTTGTTTGGCTATGTTACTGCTTTGCTCAGCCCCTCTTATAGCGTTGTTAGTTGCAGGTGAAGTTGAAGATTGCTCCATGGTGGACAGGATTATGTTGGGATATCACAATATCTCTTATTTAATTAATGCATCTATATACTTGGTAAAGGGTGGAAGGCTCGGCCTTATGCCTGGTGTTTTGTTCCACTCTTGCCGCCCTAGTTTCCGTCATACCGGTGTTATGTTCCCGGATTTTGCGTTCCTTACGCGGTCGGTTGATTTATGGGACCCCCTTGACAGTTCGCTTTGAATAAAACTCCTCCAGCAAGGCCCAACCTTGGTTTTACCATTTGCCTACCTAAGCCTTTTTCCCTTGGGTTCTGCAGACTCAAGGGTCATCTTTATTTACCCCCGGGCCAGTGCTCGTCGTGAGTGTTGGTCCAACCTGTCAGCCGCCGGTGGTCACCAGGGGCAACTCTGGGCTGGCCTACCGGAAGTTTGGACAATCCGGTGTGCCCTGAGAATGAGATATGTGCAGCTCCTATCAGGATTTGTCGGCACATTCGGGCGGCTTTGCTGGTCTTGTTTTACCATTGTCGAAATGTCTTGTAAACCGGGATTCCGAGACTGATTGGGTCTTCCTGGGAGAAGGTATATCCTTCGTTGATCGCGAGAGCTTATCATGGGCTAAGTTGGGACACCCCTGCAGGGTTATAAACTTTCGAGAGCCGTGCCCGCGGTTATGTGGCAGATGGGAATTTGTTAATGTCCGGTTGTAGATAACTTGACACCAGATCAGAATTAAAACACATCAACCGCGTGTGTAGCCGTGATGGTCTCTTCTCGGCGGAGTTCGGGAAGTGAACACGGTTTTGGGTTATGTTTGACGTAAGTAGGAGTTCAGGATCACCTCTTGATCATTTCTAGTTGACGACCGTTCCTTTGCTCCTCTTCTCGCTCTCATTTGCGTATGTTAGCCACCATATTTGCTTAGTGCTTGCTGCAGCTCCACCTCATTACCCCATCCTTCCTATAAGCTTAAATAGTCTTGATCTTGCGGGTTTTGAGATTGCTGAGTCCTCGTGACTCACTAGATACTATCACAACAGCTGCAGGTGCCGATGATACTAGTGCAGGTGATGCAACCGAGCTTAGATGGGAGCTCAACAAAGATCTTGGTCATTGCTATGTTTCGTTTCATGTTGATCAGTAGTGGAGCCCAGTTGGGACGATCGGGGATCTAGCAGTTGGGTTATCTTCTTTTCTTTTGGCTTCATCCGTAGTCGGACCATGTGTGTACTCTGAATGATGTATGAATTATATGTTCATTGTGTGAAGTGGCGATTGTAAGCCAACTCTTTATCCCATTCTTGTTCATTACATGGGATCGTGTGAAGATGACCCTTCGTGCGACTAAACCACCATGTGGTTATGCCTCTAAGTCGTGCTTCGACACGTGGGAGATATAGCCGCATCGTGGGTGTTACAAGTTGGTAATCAGAGCCATCCCCGACTTAGGAGCCCCCTGCTTGATCGAATCGTTGGCGTTGTTGAGTCTAGAACAAAAATGTTTTGAGTCTTAGGATTATATATATCAGAGAGTAGGATTCTTTTTACTCCTCAGTCCCTTCGTCGCTCTGGTGAGGTCTCCTGACGTAGATGTTTTGACTTTCCTCTCCTCAAATTTCACTAAATTTTTTTTAGGATCACGCGGGTATCTTGGGATCGTTCCGATATTCTTATGACGAGAACATTGTTCTTGGTGCCTCCTGACATTTAGGGGTTGTGGCAGTGTCCCGGGGAGTTGAGCTCCGAGGTGTTGTCGTCATAATTTTATCATTGCAGTTCTGGAATACCTGAGTTTTGCCGACATCGAAAATCTCTTTTATGTAGTTGTTGGTGAGATAACCTCGACGCCACCCAGTACTGGGGAGTTCGGGAGTATTGCCATAGCTTGTATAACGGATGCTTTTCGAAGGTTGAGGTACACGATTTCCGAAGGTTTCTTGGTTATGTGTTGACGGATGGATACAGCTTGGACGTAGGGATTGTTAGTTTTGGGTGAGATATATATTGCTTCCCCTGTATCCCCAACACCAGATTGCATAACCAGAAAGTTTCGGGAGTTTTATAGGTGGGAATTCAAGTAGCTCCTAGAATATCTTTTCGACAGATGCATGATATGAGATTGGGGTTCGACGTCTAGTGGTCCGCCTATCCACGGTCATTTTTTACAGTGGTCTTGTTGTGTCTTAAAGAACCCTTGGCTATGCTGGTTCGGGGACACTTCGTATGTCATGTGCACTGCCTTGTACATGATGGTGCTGTACGATCGAGCCCGTGTGGGCCCCACCACGAAAACTTCGGACGGAATCTCTATCATATGTTTGTTTCGGCTTATTCTGCAAGCCAAATCCTTTGTTTTGTTTTACTTGTGGTATTCGAGTTGCTTCGAAGTCAAATGTTGAATCCATACCTTTCATAAACGGTGTTCTCATATTGCTATGTGAATACTTATCCTTCTTGATCATCAAGGTTGTCATGTTAATTCTTTTCCTACCGGCGTGCTTCTCTTCAAGTGGATCTGATCATTCTCCCCATCCGCAAGATCATTTCTAAATTTTCTCAATGGTGTTTGTTTCATCCGTCCCAAGTTGCCTTTGTTTTCCCGCCCTCCCACCTTTTTCTTCAAGGACTCAGATTTCTTAATCATGTATCCCTTTTATTTGTGAGAAGTCTCTTCATTCTTTTCTTTCAATGTTCTTATCCGATGATTTCCCATGAAGATGCTCAACAGCTTCAAGTTCATCATTCTTCATTCTTGTATCCTTTTCTGCTGGATCCAATTCAAGTTTTCAGTGTTGATCATATTCTTTTCCTCGTGTCAAATGCTTTCTCATGCCGGTGCACCTCTTAATCTTTCACTTCTCGCTATTCATTTGTTCTGGAGTGCTGAAGATATCTCACAAGACTTGTGTTTCCATTCTCAACCCGTTCAAATTATTTGGAGATTGTTATCTCATTCTAGTCATTTAATTCTACCGGTGCAATCTCTATTTCAAGCAATCCTTCAACGATGTTTCTTTCGAGTGGGCCCTAACCCACAGGTCTTTTCCCAGGATCTTACCTGACTCTTCTAATTTATCCGGAGCGATTTTCAAATTCGTTTCGAAGTCTGACGTAAGAATGAATTTCATCAGTCATATGCCTTTGTCCAAGATCTTCCAAATTCTTTCATCGTTGATTCAACCTTTCTATTCTTCATTGTTCTGGAGTGCCTCAATAATTCAGGGTGGTTCTCATCATCATTCTCAACATTTGAAGAGCGAAGAAGGATTTCTCCTAAATCTTGTTCCGTTCTCTTGAAGATTCATAGTTCTAGCTTAAGCCATCCTCTCATAATTGTTTTCAATTGTGAGAATTCTTTTCACCCATCCGACACATTTCAGGAGTTGCTTCCTTTCTCGATCATCCGAAGGCCATCATTTTTGAATATTACTCATTCTCAGCTTTCAACTCTCGTTCTTGAATTCTTCCGGTGCATCGTTCAAATACCCTCTAATCAGTTCATGATCTCTTCGTTCTCATGTATCTAAATCCCCTCAAGTATCTTCATTCGTTTTCCAATTCTTCCCGGTGAATTGTGCCTTTGCTACTTTCATTTTCAATTCTTACGGTGGTTCTTTCAAGATTTTTTCTCCCTTCATTATCGTATCAATTCATTCGTTCTTTCGTTGTTTCAATCCTACCGGTGGTCGTTGAAGTCTTTTCTCAAGTTTACGCTATATCCCTCTTAATCCTTTCAATGAGAATAAGTAGTATGCCAAATCCGTTGCTTGTCATCAATTTAATTGGTGAAGGATACACATAACATGATTCTTATTATTGTTTCATCCAAGTAATCTAGTTTCTTCTTTCCAGAGTTGTTCATCATGTCACATTTCTCGGTTCGAGATGCTTCATCTTTTCATATACCGGAGTTTCTTCATGGTGGTTCATCAAGGATTCCTTTCATTCTTCAATTGTTCTTCAAGATTTCTCTCAAAGTTATGATCCGCCAAGCTATACTCTAAGATAAACATGGTGCTCAACACATGTTTTGTTTTGGGGAGTTCAAGTATTCTTCATCTTGCATTCCAAAGTGCGATTCTTTCTACCTTATCTTCTGAGGTGGTGTTAGGTCATTCTTGATAATTTCCCTTCGCGTTTCATGATTCACAAGTTTTCAAGAGTGACATATTTAAATCCATCATTTTCTCTTTGTTCAAGAGATCTTTTTAAATCCATCAATCTCTTCGTTGGAGTTATCTTGGTATAGATTTCACCTAAAGCCTTCCCTAAGGAATGTTGTATTGTGGTGCTTATCAATGATCCAAGTTTTCTCCTATCCTCTCGGCAAAAGTAGTTTTCATCTCTTCGTTAATCTCAAGCAAGCATTCCATAAGCCCACTACAAGCTTATTCATTTCGTTGTTGGTTTTCCAACAACCCTGTTATAACCTTCTTGGAAGGGTGCTTTCCAAGCTCATTTGTGGCAGAAGTTGGCATTTTCTTCTCCATTCTGTTATTCCAATGATCTACTTCTATTCTTTCTTACGGAGGCATTGTGATGTTGCTCTTTTCACTCATCATCTCGAACTGTGAGGCTCGTGTTCTTTTCATGCTTACCCATTTAACTGGAGTGTCGTGCCCTCTATTCAAGTTCTTTTCATCTTATCAAGTCTTGCATCTCTTTTCAACCAGAGTGTTGTCCGAATTTGTTCTTCCTGGTTCCTTGTTTATCTCATTTCAACCAGAGTGGTTTCAATTCCTTCTTGTCCATTGCAATCGTCGTTCTTAGCTTTACAACCGCCAAGGTTCACAAGGTGTTCCTTGTTTCTATTTTCTACCGCAGTGCTCTCAATTGTATTCAACTCCATTCTATTGTTTCTTTCAACTCTCCAACCTCTCAAGGTTCTTTGGTTTCACTTATTTGTCGAAGAAGCAACTTAGTTTTACCTCTTCTCTTCCTCTTCCGTCTTCTCTCCGGTGCCATCCTAGATCTCGGGACGAGATCCTCTTGTAGTGGTGGAGTGTTGTAACGCCCCGAGACCGACACTCCAGATGCCTTCCTTGTATTCCGAGATTCGTCGTGTGATTTGTTTTGTTCATTGCATTCATCCTAGCATCATGTGCATTGCATCATATCATTAATTTTAAAACTCATCTAAATAAAATTGCATAGATCGTTGATCTATTTAAATCGAGGGATTCACATGGTGATTTCTCTTTATAACGTATCCTCTCGATATTTAGGGAGTTATAATAAATATTCCATTGATGTGGAATTACCTTTGACACACTTGCAAAATAATTCCCCATGCCTTTGTTATCTCACTTCTTGACCTCAAACTTTGTCCAATAAATTATTTCGTCATTTCCGGAGCCCCACCGAAATCCTCAACATTTTTGGACACTTCAAAAACCTAGTCCCAATTCAAACCCATTTGAATGATATTCAAATGAGTTTGAATTTAAATCTTGCATTCGTGCCTCTTTTCTATTTTTCTTGGATCAAGCTCATTTTTATGAGTCCACGAAAATTGTCCTCCTGCTCAACTTCTTTTCCCTAGCCCATCTTCCTTTTCCTTCTCTCTAATGCTTTTCTGTTAAAGAAAATTAGTAGGGAGAGAGAGAGCCTGCACCCGCCGGCCTCTTGGGCCTAACCATCCAGGCCGGCCCAACCATCCCCCGCAACCCACCTAAACCCTACCTAACCCTAGCCTCCCCTCCGCTCGATCTCCATCTCCCTCGTCCTCCCTCCAGCGCCGCATCGCTCGTACCCAGCGCCCGATCCCCACCTCCTCGCTCGATCCCATCTCCCTCGCTCTCTCCCTCGATGCCGCATCTAGCCAGGGAGAGGAGCTCCTAGCGCCTGATCGATCCCCTCTTCCCCCTTGGTCCTCCTCCTGCGCCCGCATCAGCCGGCCTCCTTCCTCCCCTTGCTCCCGCGCTCCGCCCTCGTCGGCGAAGAGAGCCCGGCCGGAGCCCCGTCGGCCTCCTCGCCGTTGTCGTGCCCCGTTCCATCACCAGGCCGCTGCCGCGCCATCACGCCCCTCCATAGTCCGCTTCCGGCACCTCCGACCCTCCTTTGCATCCTCTCCCCGTCACCATGGCCTGAGGCCCACGCCTCTGCTGCTTCGTCACCAGCCTCTAGCGCCTTCGCCGGTCTAGTTCACCTCGCCGCTTCTACTCTGCTGCCGTGCTGCTCCTAACTACCGCACGCCCCTTGCCGCCTCCTCCGCCGCTGGCGACCACAGGCCATCCGCCAAGCCTCAGGAGCAGTGCCGTTGCTGCTGCCTCGAGGCTGCGCTCCCCTTCCATCACGAGCTTCGCCGTGCTCCTATTCGACCATCGTTGAACCGCCAAGACGCAGCCTCGACCCGGCGTCATCCATCTTCTAGCAACCGCGTATGTGCAGCACCACCAAGTTTTGCCTCTGTACACTCATTTGGGGTTAACCGTGGACGTGTGCCTGGTGTTACTTGGATTCGTCAAGGACGCCAAGACCCGAGGCCTTTCGGTGTTGCTTTGTTTTGGAACGCCAAGTACCTCGACGCTGAAGACCCGTGTACCACAACCATCGCGTTTTGTTTCATCACGGTCAAGGCCGAGTGGACGCCAAGTACCAGGACGTCAAGTTCCTCGCCGGACCCGAACATCTACCAAACGTGTACCACTACTTCCACTACCGTCGCCCCGGAGATGTTGGATTCGTCAAGTGCCTCTTTGAAACGAACGTGTACAACTACTTCCACTACCGTCACAAGAACGACTACTTCCACTACCGTCTCCACGCGAACAACTACTTCCCACGATGACCCGTGAATGACTACTTCCTCTACATCGTATCGAACTCGACCCGCTCCGAAATGCACGCTTTGAAGGTATAAACCCAAGACGACGCTCGCAAACGAATGAATGTGTGTTGTATGAGATGCCCATGTTGCACCGTGTCCGAATTGTCATTTTCTTGTTCCTCGTTGCTATGTCGATGTCTTAGGGGAACCCGGTAACCGGGAGCACCCCACCATCTTTTCATGAGACGCTCACGCCACTTTCTTTTGCACCGACATCTCAATGAGTTGTCGGATCACCGGAATGTTGCCGTGGCACCATTTCCGTTGTAGTTGCCGTGGCACCCCTTTTGTTCCGCCACGGTGACAAATGCTTCATAACATGCTCTTGTCAACATTTTCATAAAAATTGCATAAACTTGCATATGTCATCCGCATCATGATAACAACATTTAAATGCTTAAAATTGTGTTTGCATTAAACTATTAAAAGACATGTGGGGATTTACCGGAATTGTTGTTTGTTGTTCCGGCCTCATTTAAACTTGCCTAAATAGTTAGTTTATTTATGCTTCACCTCTTGCCATGTTTTACAACACTTAATATTGTTTGGTAGCATAACCGAGAGAGAACTAAATAATTGATGTGGTGTTCCATCAATATGCAACTCGTTGCATATTGAGCTCCACTTAACTTGTAGTGTTGTTTGTGCATATTGCCATGCCATGCCTCATTAAAATGGACATGCATCATACTTGTTTGTGCATCATGCTATGCTTATGTGATGGTTGTTTACCATGTTGTTTGCTTCTTTCTGGTTTGCTTCTCTTGTTAGCTTCGGTTTCGTTCCAGAGTTGTGAGGATTCATTCGACTACGTCCGTTTGTCTTCTTCATGGACTCGTTCTTCTTCCTTGCGGGATTTCAGGCAAGATGACCATTACCCTCGATATCACTTCTATCTTTGCTTGCTAGTAGCTTCGTTCTATTGCTATGCTGCGCTACCTATCACTTGTTTACCAAGCCTCCCAAATTGCCATGAACCTCTAACCTTTGTCACCCTTCCTAGCAAACCGTTGTTTGGCTATGTTACTGCTTTGCTCAGCCCCTCTTATAGCGTTGTTAGTTGCAGGTGAAGTTGAAGATTGCTCCATGGTGGACAGGATTATGTTGGGATATCACAATATCTCTTATTTAATTAATGCATCTATATACTTGGTAAAGGGTGGAAGGCTCGGCCTTATGCCTGGTGTTTTGTTCCACTCTTGTCGCCCTAGTTTCCGTCATACCGGTGTTATGTTCCCGGATTTTGCGTTCCTTACGCGGCCGGGTGATTTATGGGACCCCCTTGATAGTTCGCTTTGAATAAAACTCCTCCAGCAAGGCCCAACCTTGGTTTGACCATTTGCCTACCTAAGCCTTTTTCCCTTGGGTTCTGCAGACTCAAGGGTCATCTTTATTTACCCCCCGGGCCAGTGCTCGTCGTGAGTGTTGGTCCAACCTGTCAGCCGCCGGTGGTCACCAGGGGCAACTCTGGGCTGGCCTGCCGAAAGTTTGACAATCCGGTGTGCCCTGAGAACGAGATATGTGCAGCTCCTATCAGGATTTGTCGGCACATTCGGGCGGCTTTGCTGGTCTTGTTTTACCATTGTCAAAATGTCTTGTAAACCGGGATTCCGAGACTGATCGGGTCTTCCTGGGAGAAGGTATATCCTTCGTTGATCGTGAGAGCTTATCATGGGCTAAGTTGGGACACCCCTGCAGGGTTATAAACTTTCGAGAGCCGTGCCCGCGGTTATGTGGCAGATGGGAATTTGTTAATGTCCGGTTGTAGATAACTTGACACCAGATCAGAATTAAAACGCATCAACCGCGTGTGTAGCCGTGATGGTCTCTTCTCGACGGAGTTCGGGAAGTGAACACGGTTTTGGGTTATGTTTGACGTAAGTAGGAGTTCAGGATCACCTCTTGATCATTTCTAGTTGACGACCGTTCCTTTGCTCCTCTTCTCGCTCTCATTTGCGTATGTTAGCCACCATATTTGCTTAGTGCTTGCTGCAGCTCCACCTCATTACCCCATCCTTCCTATAAGCTTAAATAGTCTTGATCTCGCGGGTTTTGAGATTGCTGAGTCCTCGTGACTCACCAGATACTATCACAACAGCTGCAGGTGCCGATGATACTAGTGCAGGTGATGCAACCGAGCTTAGATGGGAGCTCAACAAAGATCTTGGTCATTGCTATGTTTCGTTTCATTTTGATCAGTAGTGGAGCCCAGTTGGGACGATCGGGGATCTAGCAGTTGGGTTATCTTCTTTTCTTTTGGCTTTGTCCGTAGTCAGACCATGTGTGTACTCTGAATGATGTATGAATTATATGTTCATTGTGTGAAGTGGCGATTGTAAGCCAACTCTTTATCCCATTCTTGTTCATTACATGGGATCATGTGAAGATGACCCTTCTTGCGACTAAACGACCATGTGGTTATGCCTCTAAGTCGTGCTTCGACACGTGGGAGATATAGCCGCATCGTGGGTGTTACAATTTCTACCTCCGCGGCTTTTAGCATTGCGAAGAGCTCGGGAATAGTCTTGTTCATCCCTTGCATATTATAGTTCATCACGAAGCTCTTGTAGCTTGGTGGCAGTGATTGAAGAATTCTGTCAATGACACTATCATCAGGAAGCTTAACTCCAAGTTGAATCAAGTGATTATTATACCCAGACATTTTGAGTATATGTTCACTGACAGAACTATTCTCCTCCATCTTACAGCTATAGAACTTATTGGAGACTTCATATCTCTCAATCCGGGCATTTGCTTGAAATATTAACTTCAACTCCTGGAACATCTCATATGCTCCATGACGTTCAAAACGTCGTTGAAGACCCGGTTCTAAGCCATAAAGCATGGCACACTGAACTATCGAGTAGTCATCAGCTTTGCTCTGCCAGACGTTCTTAACGTCGTCAGTTGCATCAGCAGCAGGCCTGGCACCCAGCGGTGCTTCCAGGACATAACTTTTCTGTGCAGCAATGAGGATAATCCTCAGGTTGCGGACCCAGTCCGTGTAATTGCTACCATCATCTTTCAACTTTTCTTTCTCAAGGAACGCATTAAAATTCAACGGAACAACAGCACGAGCCATCTATCTACAAACAAACATAGACAAGCAAAATACTATTAGGTACTAAGTTCATGATAAATTTAAGTTCAATTAATCATATTACTTAAGAACTCCCACTTAGACAGACATCTCTCTAGTCATCTAAGTGATCACGTGATCCAAATCAACTAAACCATGTCCGATCATCACGTGAGATGGAGTAGTTTCAATGGTGAACATCACTATGTTGATCATATCTACTATATGATTCACGCTCGACCTTTCGGTCTCCGTGTTCCGAGGCCATATCTGTATATGCTAGGCTCGTCAAGTATGACCTGAGTATTCCGCGTGTGCAACTGTTTTGCACCCGTTGTATTTGAACGTAGAGCCTATCATACCCGATCATCATGTGGTGTCTCAGCACGAAGAACTTTCGCAACGGTGCATACTCAGGGAGAACACTTCTTGATAATTAGTGAGAGATCATCTTAAAATGCTACCGTCAATCAAAGCAAGATAAGATGCATAAAGGATAAACATCACATGCAATCAATATAAGTGATATGATATGGCCATCATCATCTTGTGCTTGTGATCTCCATCTTCGAAGCACCGTCGTGATCACCATCATCACCGGCGCGACACCTTGATCTCCATCATAGCATCGTTGTCATTACGCCATCTATTGCTTCTACGACTATCGCTACCGCTTAGTGATAAAGTAAAGCAATTACATGGCGTTTGCATTTCATACAATAAAGCGACAACCATATGGCTCCTGCCTGTTGGCAATAACTTTGGTTACAAAACATGATCATCTCATACAATAAAATATAGCATCACGTCTTGACCATATCACATCACAACATGCCCTGCAAAAACCAGTTAGACGTCCTCTACTTTGTTGTTGCAAATTTTACGTGGCTGCTACGGGCTTTAGCAAGAACCGTTCTTACCTACGCATCAAAAACCACAACGATAGTTCGTCAAGTTGGTGCTGTTTTAACCTTCGCAAGGACTGGGCATAGCCACACTCGATTCAGCTAAAGTGAGAGAGACAAACACCCGCCAGCCACCTTTAAGCACGAGTGCTCGTAACGGTGAAACCCGTCTCGCGTAAGCATACGCGTAATGTCGGTCCGGGCCGCTTCATCTCAGAATATCGCCGAACCAATGTATGACATGCTGGTAAGCAGTATGACTTGTATCGCCCACAACTCACTTGTGTTCTACTCGTGCATATAACATCAACGCATAAAACCTGGCTCTGATACCACTGTTGGGGAACGTAGTAATTTAAAAAAAATTCCTACGCACACGCAAGATCATGGTGATGGCATAGCAACGTGAGGGGAGAGTGTTGTCCACGTACCCTCGTAGACCGTAAGCGGAAGCGTTAGCACAACGCTGTTGATGTAGTCGTACGTCTTCACGATCCGACCTATCCAAGCACCGAATGTACGGCACCTCCGAGTTCAGCACACGTTCAGCTCGATGACGATCTCCGGCCTGTGATCCAGCAAAGCTCCGGAGATGAGTTCCGTCAGCACGACGGCGTGGTGACGATGATGATGTTCTACTGGCGCAGGGCTTCGCCTAAACTCCGCGACGATATGACCGAGGTGGAATATGGTGGAGGGGGGCACCGCACACGGCTAAGGAACGATCCGTAGATCAACTTGTGTGTCTATGGGTGCCCCCCCCGCCCCCGTATATAAAGGAGCCAGGGGGGAGGAGGCAGCCGGCCAAGGAGGGCGCGCCAAGGGGGGAGTCCTACTCCCACCGGGAGTAGGACTCCCTTCTTTCCTAGTTGGAGTAGGAGAAGGGGGGAAAGAGGAGGAAGAGGGGAAGGAAAGGGGGGCGCCGCCCCCCTTCCCTTGTCCTATTCGGACTAGGAAGGGGAGGGGCGCGCGGCCCCCTCCTGCCTCCTTCCCTCTTCTCCCTCAAGGCCCATGTAGGCCCAATAACCCCCCGGGGGGTTCCGGTAACCACCCGGTACTCCGGTAAAATGCCGATTTCATCCGGAACACTTCCGATGTCCAAACATAGGCTTCCAATATATCAATCTTTATGTCTCGACCATTTAGAGACTCCTCGTCATGTCCGTGATCTCATCCGGGACTCCGAGCAAACTTCGGTACATCAAAACTTATAAACTCATAATAAAACTGTCATCGTAACATTAAGCGTGCGGACCCTACGGGTTCGAGAACTATGTAGACATAACCTAGAACTATTCTCGATCAATAACCAATAGCGGGACCTGGATGCCCATATTGGTTCCTACATATTCTACGAAGATCTTTATCGGTCAAACCGCATAACAACATACGTTGTTCCCTTTGTCATCGGTATGTTACTTGCCCGAGATTTGATCGTCGGTATCCAATACCTAGTTCAATCTCGTTATCGGCAAGTCTCTTTACTCGTTACGTAATGCATCATCTCGTAACCAACTCATTGATCACATTGCTTGCAAGGCTTATAGTGATGTACAATACCGAGAGGGCCCAGAGATACCTCTCCGACAATCGGAGTGACAAAACCTAATCTCGAAATACGCCAACTCAACATGTACCTTCGGAGACACCTGTAGTACTCCTTTATAATCACCCAGTTACGTTGTGACGTTTGGTAGTACCCAAAGTGTTCCTCCGTGAACGGGAGTTGCATAATTCTCATAGTTACAGGAACATGTATAAGTCATGAAGAAAGCAATAGCAATATACTAAACGATCAAGTGCTAGGCTAACGGAATGGGTCATGTCAATCACATCATTCTCCTAATGATGTGATCCCGTTAATCAAATGACAACACATGCCTATGGTTAGGAAACATAACCATCTTTGATTAATGAGCTAGTCAAGTAGAGGCATACTAGTGACGTTTTGTTTGTCTATGTATTCACACATGTATCATGTTTCCGGTTAATACAATTCTAGCATGAATAATAAAAATTTATCATGATATGAGGAAATAAATAATAACTTTATTATTGCCTCTAGGGCATATTTCCTTCAACAGGCTCTTCGGCGTTTCTCTGAACCCAAGAGACAGGCCATGGGAGAGGAGCTAGCCAAATTATTGGAGGCTGAATTCATCAGAGATATAAAACATCCGGACTGGCTAGCAAACCTGGTGATGGTACCAAAGAAGGACAAATCCTGGCGCCTATGTGTTGACTTTAAGGACCTCAACAAGGCTTGCCCAAAGGATCCCTTCCCCCTCCCCCACATCGATCAAATTATCGACGCTACCGCAGGACACGATTCATTGTGTTTCCTCGACGCATACTCCGGCTACCACCAAATTAAGATGGCAGAGCCCGACCAGGCCGCAACGGCATTCATCACCCCATACGGCCCATTCTGCTTCAACACAATGCCCTTTGGGCTCAAAAATGCCGACGCAACATATCAGCGCATGATTCAGACATGTCTGGCAAACCAGATCGGCAAAATAGTGGAGGCATACATAGACGATGCGATCGTCAAAACCAAGCACGTCGAAACTCTAATAGACGATTTGAGGCTCACGTTCGATTATCTCCGAACATATGACATTAAGCTTAACCCAGAAAAATGTGTTTTCGGCGTACCAGCCGGAAAGCTGTTGGGCTTCATTGTATCCGGTAGAGGAATTGAAGCAAACCCAGCCAAGATCCGAGCTCTATCACAATTGGATATCCCAAAGGACCTCAAAGAAACACAAATATTGACGGGATGCGTGGCGGCTTTAAGCCGCTTTATCTCCCGTTTAGGAGAAAAGGCATTACCCCTTTATCGCCTCCTCCGACGCACCGAACACTTCGAGTGGACGGATGCCGCCACGGCCGGACTCGAAGAAATAAAAGCCATATTGGCAACAAACCCGGTCCTGGCCGCGCCCAACAAGGGCGAACCAATGCTATTATATATCGCCGCAACTCATCAGGTGGTGAGCGCGGTGCTCGTTGTCGAACGAGAAACGGACGGACACAAGTTCCCCTTCAAAAACCAGTTTACTACGTGTCCACTGTCCTGGCTCCATGCAAGTCACGGTACCCGCATTATCATAAGATAGCGTACGCGGTGTTCATGGCATCCCGGAAGCTGCGAAACTTCTTTCAAGAGTGTTCAATAATAGTAGCCTCTAAGGTACCTCTTAATGACATTATAAACAACCGCGACGCAACGGGCCAGATTGCCAAATGGGCCATTGAGCTCCTCCCATTCGACATAACCTACAAGCCACGGTGAGCCATTAAGTCACAAGTTTTGGCCGATTTCATCGCCGAATGGACTGAAGCTGAACTCCCTAAAGAGTACGACGCATATTCCAACTGGATCACGCACTTCGACGGCTCCAAAATGTTGTCTAGCTGGGGGCTGGCGTTGTTCTGACGTCCCCAACCGGAGATACGGTTCAATACGTACTCCAGATAATGTATACGGACTCCAACAACGCAGCCGAATACGAGGCCCTTCTACATGGCCTCCGGATGGTAGTCTCCATGGGCATTCAACACCTAGAGGTGCGCGGAGATTCGAACCTCGCGATATCCCAAATAAATGGAGACTTCGATGCCAAGGATCCAAAAATGGCAGCTTATCACAACGTCGTCCTAAAAATGTTAGCTCGGCTTGAGGGGCTCGAATTTCACCATATAGCCCAGGATAACAACCAGGCAGCAGACGTATTGGCACGCATTGGCGCAAAGCGCGATGCGGTCCCTCCCAACATCTTCCTAGAGAGGCTGTTCAAGCCATCTGTACTATGGGAGGGGGAATCCGGAAATACCAACCCGGATCCAACGGCACTGCCCAACACCGAACAATCTGACACAATTGGTGGTTCTGCCAACGAAGTAACATCCTCAGCCCACGTAATAATGGTAGTAATTGCCCCGTGGACGGAACCATTCCTAGCCTACCTAACCAGGCAGGAACTTCCCGAGGACCAAAACGAGGCCCGCGGCATAGTGTGGCGATCTAAAGCCTATAAGGTCCATGAGGGAGAGCTTTATAAGAAAAGCACAACCGGAGTCCTTCAAAGGTGTATCTCCGAAGAGGAAGGGCGGGACCTTCTGGCTGAAATTCATGCCAGACTCGGCGGGCACCACGCTGCAGCCCGGGCCCTTGTAGGCAAGGTCTTCCGTACAGGATTTTATTGGCCGACGGCCCGGGCAGATGCTCAGGACTTAGTCCAACGATGCGTCGGTTGCCAGCTCTTTGCTAACCAAAGCCACATGCCACCCACCGCCCTCAAAACTATACCCATAACCTGGCCCTTTGCGGTCTGGGGGCTTGATATGGTTGGACCCCTTAAAGGAGGAACCCACAAGCAAAAATACCTACTGGTCATGGTGGATAAATTTACCAAATGGATAGAGGCCAAACCTGTTAAGACGGTCGAATCCGGATCGGTGATAGACTTCATATCAGGGGGCCTACACCGTTACGGCGTCCCCCATAGCATCATCACTAATAACGGCACGAACTTTACGGCCGACGAGGTTAAACTCTGGTGCAAAAACATGGGCATCAAGCTCGACTATGCTTCAGTCTATCACCCTCAAACTAACGGTCAAGTCGAGCAAGAAAACGGTCTAATCATGAGCGGCATCAAACCCAGATTAGTGCGGTCCCTCAAGGAATCTAACACACACTGGGTAGAGGAGCTCGACTCCGTACTCTGGGGGCTGCGGACTACTCCGAATCGCACCACCGGATTTACACCATTCTTTATGGTATACGGCGCAGAGGCAGTTCTGCCCTGTGACATAATTCATGACTCACCTCGCATGCGCATGTACGAAGAAAGAGAAGCCGAGCTCGATCGGCAGGACCGTTTGGACGCATTTGAGGAGGAGCGTGACGTGGCAAAAGCCCGTTCCGCATTCTATCAACAACAAGCTCGAAGATATCAAAGAAGAGAAGTACGGGCCAAAACTTACAACGTTGGCGAGTTAGTTCTACGCATGTCGGACAAGAAAAAGGACAAACTCAAGCCCAAATGGGAAGGTCCCTTTATCATCGACCAAGTCCTGACTGGTGGAGCGTACCGTCTGCGAGATGCATTGGATAACCGACTCGAGCCGAACCCATGGAACGCAGCCCATCTCCGAAGATTCTACGCCTAGCGCCGGATTCTGAGTTCGTCTCCCTCCCCCGTCTATATTTTACATATTAGCTGTCTTTTGTTTCTCTCCTTCTCCCTCCTTTCTTATTACAGCCTTTTGAAAGCTTGTTTGCGCATTGTTCGCACACACTTGACGCGCTATCTGCGCTCATTATACCTGGGGGCTTCTTTAACAGAAGCTTATTTATACGGGCTTCATGCCCAACACATGTGTCACACTTCCGCATGTACCTTTTATTCACCATTATATGCATCGATATGACTTAAGTTTTGGCCAAGCTGGGTTGTCTGGCTCCTGTGCTTACCCCTACATTCTCGATTGTTCGGCTAGGCGGTAAAGGGAGCACCTCTGCGATTGTTACTGCCGGGTCAGCCGGATGTGTACCTCAGACTGGGTGAAGCCGAAAGCTAACGTTCTTAAGGGAATATTCGGTCGGTGAACTAAAAGACGAATTCTTATCTATTTATTTATCTGCCCCCAGATGTTTTTCTTCTTTTTTCGCAGTCCGGACATGCACTTTAGGGCATGCCTCCCAGGGAAAGGAACCCCTAACGGAACTATTCTCCCTGGAAGATGTTTCTTACTAACCATGTAATATAACATAACTAGTTGGGCACTTATTTGATAAAGCAGTAATGACCCCTACGCCTCGTCTCCATGCATGCCCCAGTTCTTATATAACCGCGAGGGTATTCGGACACACTCCGGACTATTAGGTCCCGAGGTTGAAGCGAAAAGGTCCGCTATGACAAACGATCTACAATCCGGCTAGAAGGCATTTTACATGTCATCTTAAATTACATAGTCAACTTGACTGGGCATATTCCTCTTTAATGCCATCCAGCAGGCTGTCTAGTTTACAGTCCTGTTGGGAATACTTTGCGGCCAATTCTACTTGGCCGTACACTAAGCTCATAGGGATCTCCTTCCCATCAGGCCCCGCAGGTCCGACCTCGGCCATGTGGTTTGGGTCAGCCTTCGTGTATCGTGTCTTCACCATGGCCCAGGCCTCCCTGGCGCCTTGATGGCACGCCGATATCTTCCATAAGCGGAAGCGCTGCCGCGCTCCCTGAAGCCTCTCTACAAGCTCTCCAAGGCCTTCGGGCAGGGAGACAGATGGCCACAAGGCCTGGGCGAAGCCTTTCATCACTTGCCGAACTCGTTCGTGAAGTTGCAAGAGCTCGGGAAGAAGGTCACCCGTAGAACCGGGCATTTCCTCTGCAGGACGGCCTGTGAGCATACCTACAGACATAACTCTGTTAGTCGACTTCCTCGCCGAACTCTTTTTTCAAAGTTCGTTCAAGCACTTACTAAAAATGTCGCGTCGAAGCCGCTGATTCTCCTTGACGGAGTCAGACAGCTGGGCACGAACATCCTTTAGTTCCTCACCCAGCTGGGTGTTGGCATCTTGGAGATTATTTTTCTCTTGCCTCACCCTCGTAAGCACATTCTCGCCGGCCTTTAACCGGCGCATGAGCTGTTGCTTGTCCGGATCTATCCCGGCGCCATCTGCAATATTATTGTCAGACTTATACACACGCCGCACTTCACAAATTACTCATCTTTTGAAGCATATATTACCGGAGGGGGTCTCTTTGGCTTCCCCCGTTGCGGCTAGTGCGGCCTCAAGTTGGGCTTTGCACTCCTCCAGCTCCTGGGACAGTTGGGTTTTCTTTTCCGTAAGATCCTGCACAATAAATGATACTTAAATCAGTTATTCTAACTATTTCAAGTCTCGGGGGCTACTGGCATATATAACTGTCAAATTTTCTCACCCGTATGTCTTTTACATACTGCTCCGTGGCTCTGGCTAGACCATTTTGAGCGGCACGGAGGTGCGCATCTCCCGAACTAAAAGCATCCAATGCCTCTAGGGAGAAACATGCGTCACGAAGAACTGTCCGGCGACGCCTGTGATTCATGGCACTCTCCACCTCGGAATTGGTGGCAGATATCCTGTCGGCATCCTCTGTCGGAGGAGCATCCAACGCACGCCTCGTGTTCGCCTCCGCTTCTGGACCTGGCTTTGGAGCCTGGCGAGCGGAGGATATATTGGCAACCTCTCCGGATATAGTCCGGCGAGCGCTCTTCTTCCTGAGAAAGCACGAGCGTTAGTATGCCTCCCGGGAATAAAACCAGGGAGCAAGATGACACGCCATACCGTCGCATCAGCGTTTCAATCTGGACTGCACTTCTTTTCGGCCTGTTGGGCCTTGTTGTCCCTTCTTGACTGGTCATCGCAGGCTCGGCCTTCCGCCTCAAGGACTTCCCTGCGAAACACCATTTGTATATGGTGATCAAAAACATGCACGGATGGGTCATTTTCAAAGTATTGGGACTTCGGTCTCAGTTACCTGCGAGGCAGGAAGTATTCCGGGGTAATCGGCCGTAATGGCGACCAAGGCATTATCGATGCTCAGTTGGTGGAATTGTATATAAACGGAGTAATTTCAAAAAAATTCCTACGCACACGCAAGATCATGGTGATGATATAGAAACGAGAGGGGAGAGTGTTCGTCCACGTACCCTCGTAGACCGTAAGCGGAAGCGTTAGCACAACGCGGTTGATGTAGTCGTATGTCTTCACGATCCGACCGATCCAAGCACCGAACGTACGGGGCCTCCGAGTTCAGCACACGTTCAGCTCGATGACGATCTCCGGCCCTCCGATCCAGCAAAGGCTCCGGAGATGAGTTCCGTCAGCACGACGGCGTGGTGACGATGATGATGTTCTACCGGCGCAGGGCTTCGCCTAAACTCCGCGACGATATGACCGAGGTGGAATATGGTGGAAGGGGGCACCGCACACGGCTAAGGAACGATCCGTAGATCAACTTGTGTGTCTATGGGGTGCCCCCCGCCCCCGTATATAAAGGAG
>NC_041389.1:467262451-467283470 GCF_002162155.2 Triticum dicoccoides | reverse complement strand
TGGAAGGGGGCACCGCACACGGCTAAGGAACGATCCGTAGATCAACTTGTGTGTCTATGGGGTGCCCCCCGCCCCGTATATAAAGGAGCTAGGGGGGAGGAGGCTGCCGGCCAAGGAGGGCGCGCCAAAGGGGGGAGTCCTACTCCCACCGGGAGTAGGACTCCCTCTTTCCAAGTAGGAGTAGGAGAAGGGGGGAAAGAGGAGGAAGAGGGGAAGGAAAGGGGGGGCGCCGCCCCCCTTCCCTTGTCCTATTCGGACTAGGAGGGGGAGGGGCGCGCGGCCCCCTCCTGGCTCCTACCCTCTTCTCCCTCTTGGCCCATGTAGGCCCATTAACCCCCCGGGGGTTTCCGGTAACCTCCCAGTACTCCGGTAAATGCCGATTTCACCCGGAACTATTCCGATGTCCAAACATAGGCTTCCAATATATCAATCTTTATGTCTTGACCATTCCGACACTCCTCGTCATGTCCGTGATCACATCCGGGACTCCAAACAAACTTCGGTACATCAAAACTTATAAACTCATAATAAAACTGTCATCGAAACGTTAAGCGTGCGGACCCTATGGGTTCGAGAACTATGTAGACATGACCTAAAACCATTCTTGGTCAATAACCAATAGCGGGACCTGGATGCCCATATTGGTTCCTACATATTCTACGAAGATCTTTATCGGTCAAACCGCATAACAACATACGTTGTTCCCTTTGTCATCGGTATGTTACTTGCCCGAGATTTGATCGTCGGTATCCAATACCTAGTTCAATCTTGTTACCGGCAAGTCTTTTTACTCGTTCTGTAATACGTCATCTCATAACTAACTCATTAGTTATAGCTTAAGTGATGAGTATTACCGAGAGGGCCCAGAGATACCTCTCCGACAATCGGAGTGACAAAACCTAATCTTGAAATACGCCAACTCAACATGTACCTTCGGAGACACCTGTAGTACTCCTTTATAATCACCCAGTTATGTTGTGACGTTTGGTAGTACCCAAAGTGTTCCTCCGGTAAACGGGAGTTGCATAATTCTCATAGTTATAGGAACATGTATAAGTCATGAAGAAAGCAATAGCAGAATACTAAACGATCATGTGCTAAGCTAACGGGATGGGTCATGTCAATCACATCATTCTCCTAATGATGTGATCCCATTAATCAAATGACAACACATGTCTATGGTTAGGAAACATAACCATCTTTGATTAATGAGCTAGTCAAGTAGAGGCATACTAGTGACTATATGTTTGTCTATGTATTCACACATGTATAATGTTTCCGGTTAATACAATTCTAGCATGAATAATAAACATTTATCATGATACGAGGAAATAAATAATAACTTTATTATTGCCTCTAGGGCATATTTCCTTCAGTCTCCCACTTGCACTAGAGTCAATAATCTAGATTACATAGTAATGATTCTAACACCCATGGAGTCTTGGTGCTGATCATGTTTTGCTCGTGAGAGAGGCTTAGTCTACGGGTCTGCAACATTCAGATCCGTATGTATCTTGCAAATCTCTATGTCTCCCACTTGGACTTGGTCCCGAATGGAATTGAAGCATCTCTTGATGTGCTTGGTCCTCTTGTGAAATCTGGATTCCTTTGCCAAGGCAATTGCACCAGTATTGTCACAGAAGATCTTCATTGGTCCCAATGCACTAGGTATGACACCTAGATCAGAAATGAACTCCCTCATCCAGACTCCTTCATTCGCTGCTTCAGAAGCAGCTATGTACTCCGCTTCACATGTAGATCCCGCCACGACGCTTTGTTTAGAACTGCACCAACTTACAGCTCCACCGTTTAATATAAACACGTATCCGGTTTGCGATTTAGAATCGTCCAGATCAGTGTCAAAGCTTGCATCGACGTAACCTTTTACGACTAGCTCTTTGTCACCTCCATATACAAGAAACATATCCTTAGTCCTTTTCAGGTATTTTAGGATGTTCTTGACCGCTGTCCAGTGATCCACTCCTGGATTACTTTGGTACCTTCCTGCCAAGCTTATTGCTAAGCATACGTCAGGTCTGGTACACAGCATTACATACATGATAGAGCCTATGGCTGAAGCATAGGGAACATCTTTCATTTTCTCTCTATCTTCTGTTGTGGTCGGGCATTGAGTTTGACTCAACTTCACACCTTGTAGCACAGGCAAGAATCCTTTCTTTGCCTGATCCATTTTGAACTTTTTCAAAATTTTGTCAAGGTAAGTGCTTTGTGAAAGTCCTATTAAGCATCTTGATCTATCTCTATAGATCTTGATGCCTAATATATAAGCAGCTTCACCGAGGTCTTTCATTGAAAAACTTTTATTCATGTATCCCTTTATGCTATCCAGAAATTCTATATCATTTCCAATTAACAATATGTCATCTACATATAAAACTAGAAATGCTACAGAGCTCCCACTCACTTTCTTGTAAATACAGGCTTCTCCAAAAGTCTGTATAAAACCATATGCTTTGATCACACTATCAAAGCGTTTATTCCAACTCCGAGATGCTTGCACTAGTCCATAAATGGAACGCTGGAGCTTGCACACTTTGTTAGCACCTTTTGGATCAACAAAACCTTCTGGCTGCATCATATACAACTCTTCTTCTAGAAATCCATTCAAGAATGCAGTCTTGACATCCATTTGCCAAATTTCATAATCATGAAATGCAGCAATGGCTAACATGATTCGGACAGACTTAAGCATCGCTACGGGTGAGAAAGTCTCATCGTAGTCAACCCCTTGAACTTGTCGAAAACCTTTCGCAACAAGTCGAGCTTTATAGACAGTTATATTACCATCAGCGCCAGTCTTCTTCTTAAAAATCCATTTATTCTCAATGGCTTGCCGATCATCAGGCAAGTCAACCAAAGTCCATACTTTGTTTTCATACATGGATCCCATCTCAGATTTCATGGCCTCTACCCATTTTGCGGAATCTGGGTTCATCATCGCTTCCTCATAGTTCGTAGGTTCATCATGGTCAAGTAACATGACTTCCAGAATAGGATTACCATACCACTCTGGTGCGGATCTTACTCTGGTAGACCTACGAGGTTCTGTAGAAACTTGATCTGAAGTTTCATGATCAATATCATTAGCTTCCTCACTGATTGGTGTAGTTGTCACAGGAACCGGTTCTTGTGATGAACTACTTTCCAATAAGGGAGTAGATACAGTTATCTCATCAAGTTCTACTTTCCTCCCACTCTCTTCTTTCGAGAGAAACTCCTTCTCTAGAAAGGATCCGAATTTAGCAACGAAAATCTTGCCCTCGGATCTGTGATAGAAGGTGTACCCAATAGTCTCCTTTGGGTATCCTATGAAGACACATTTCTCCGATTTGGGTTCGAGCTTATCTGGTTGAAGTTTCTTCACATAAGTATCGCAGCCCCAAACTTTAAGAAACGACAACTTTGGTTTCTTGCAAAACCACAGTTCATAAGGCGTCGTCTCAACGGATTTTGATGGTGCCCTATTTAACGTGAATGCGGTTGTCTCTAAAGCATAACCCCAAAACGATAGCGGTAAATCAGTAAGAGACATCATAGATCGTACCATATCAAGTAAAGTACGATTACGACGTTCGGACACACCATTTTGTTGTGGTGTTCCAGGTGGCGTGAGTTGCGAGACTATCCTGCATAGTTTCAAGTGTAGACCAAACTCGTAACTCAAATATTCTCCTCCACGATCAGATCATAGAAACTTTATTTTCTTGTTACGATGATTTTCCACTTCACTCTGAAATTCTTTGAACTTTTCAAATGTTTCAGACTTGTGTTTCATTAAGTAGATATACCCATATCTGCTTAGATCATCTGTGAAGGTGAGAAAATAACGATATCCGCCAGGAGCCTCAACATTCATTGGACCACATACATCTGTATGTATGATTTCCAACAAATCTGTTGCTCTCTCCATAGTACCGGAGAACGGCGTTTTAGTCATCTTGCCCATAAGGCACGGTTCACAAGTACCAAGTGATTCATAATCAAGTGATTCCAAAAGCCCATCAGTATGGAGTTTCTTCATGCGCTTTACACCGATATGACCTAAACGGCAGTGCCACAAATAAGTTGCACTATCATTATCAACTCTGCATCTTTTTGTTTCAACACTATGAATATGTGTATCATTACTATCAAGATTCAATAAAAATAGACCACTCTTCAAGGGTGCATGACCATAAAAGATATTACTCATATAAATAGAACAACCATTATTCTCTGATTTAAATGAATAACCGTCTCGCATCAAACAAGATCCAGATATAATGTTCATGCTCAACGCTGGCACCAAATAACAATTATTTAGGTCTAATACTAATCCCGATGGTAGATGTAGAGGTAGCGTGCCGACCGTGATCACATCGACTTTGGAACCATTTCCCACGCGCATCGTCACCTCGTCCTTAGCTAATCTTCGCTTAATCCGTAGTTCCTGTTTCGAGTTGCAAATATTAGCAACAGAACCAGTATCAAATACCCAGGTGCTACTGCGAGCATTAGTAAGGTACACATCAATAACATGTATATCACATATACCTTTGTTCACTTTGCCATCCTTCTTATCCGCCAAATACTTGGGACAGTTCCGCTTCCAGTGTCCAGTCTGCTTGCAGTAGAAGCACTCAGTTTCAGGCTTAGGTCCAGACTTGGGTTTCTTCTCTTGAGCAGCAACTTGCTTGCCGTTCTTTTTGAAGTTCCCCTTCTTCTTCCCTTTGCCCTTCTTCTTGAAACTAGTGGTTTTGTTAACCATCAACACTTGATGCTCCTTTTTGATTTCTACCTCCGCGGCTTTCAGCATCGCGAAGAGCTCGGGAATAGTCTTGTTCATCCCTTGCATATTATAGTTCATCACGAAGCTCTTATAGCTTGGTGGTAGTGATTGGACAATTCTGTCAATGACACTATCATCAGGAAGATTAACTCCCAGTTGAATTAAGTGATTATTATACCCAGACATTTTGAGTATGTGTTCACTGACAGAACTATTCTCCTCTATCTTGCAGCTATAGAACTTATTGGAGACTTCATATCTCTCAATCCGGGCATTTGCTTGAAATATTAACTTCAACTCCTGGAACATCTCATATGCTCCATGACGTTCAAAATGTCATTGAAGGCCCGGTTCTAAGCCGTAAAGCATGGCACACTGAACTATAGAGTAGTCATCAGCTTTGCTCTGCCAGACGTTCTTAACGTCGTCAATTGCATCAGCAGCAGGCCTGGCACCCAGCGGTGCTTCCAGGACGTAACTTTTTTGTGCAGCAATGAGGATAATCCTCAGGTTACGGACCCAGTCCATGTAATTGCTACCATCATCTTTCAACTTTGCTTTCTCAAGGAACGCATTAAAATTCAACGGAACAACAGCACGAGCCATCTATCTACAAACAAACATAGACAAGCAAGATACTATCAGGTACTAAGTTCATGATAAATTTAAGTTCAATTAATCATATTACTTAAGAACTCCCACTTAGACAGACATCTCTCTAGTCATCTAAGTGATCACGTGATCCAAATCAACCAAACCATGTCCGATCATCACGTGAGATGGAGTAGTTTCAATGGTGAACATCGCTATTTTGATCATATCTACTATATGATTCACGCTCGACCTTTCGGTCTCCGTGTTCCGAGGCCATATCTGTATATGCTAGGCTCGTCAAGTATAACCTGAGTATTCCGCGTGTGCAACTGTTTTGCACCCGTTGTATTTGAACGTAGAGCCTCAGCACGAAGAACTTTCGCAACGGTGCATACTCAGGGAGAACACTTCTTGATAATTAGTGAGAGATCATCTTAAAATGCTACCGTCAATCAAAGCAAGATAAGATGCATAAAGGATAAACATCACATGCAATCAATATAAGTGATATGATATGGCCATCATCATCTTGTGCTTGTGATCTCCATCTTCGAAGCACCGTCATGATCACCATCGTCACCGGCGCGACACCTTGATCTCCATCGTAGCATCGTTGTCGTTACGCCATCTATTGCTTCTACGACTATCGCTACCGCTTAGTGATAAAGTAAAGCAATTACAGGGCGTTTGCATTTCATACAATAAAGCGACAACCATATGGCTCCTGCCAGTTGCTGATAACTTCGGTTACAAAACATGATCACCTCATACAATAAAATATAGCATCACGTCTTGGCCATATCACATCACAACATGCCCTGCAAAAACAAGTTAGACGTCCTCTACTTTGTTGTTGCAAATTTTACGTGGCTGCTACGGGCTTAGCAAGAATCGTTCTTACCTACGCATCAAAAACCACAACGATAGTTCGTCAAGTTGGTGCTGTTTTAACCTTCGCAAGACTAGGCGTAGCCACACTCGATTCAGCTAAAGTGAGAGAGACAGACACCCGCCAGCCACCTTTAAGCACGAGTGCTCGTAACGGTGAAACCAGTCTCGCGTAAGCGTACGCGTAATGTCGGTCCGGGCCGCTTCATCTCACAATACCGCCGAACCAAAGTATGACATGCTGGTAAGCAGTATGACTTGTATCGCCCACAACTCACTTGTGTTCTACTCGTGCATATAACTGTTGGGGAACGTTGCAGAAAACAAAAATTTTCCTACGGTTTCACCAAGATCCATCTATGAGTTCATCTAGCAACGAGTGATTAGATGCATCTACGTACCTTGTAGATCGCGAGCGGAAGCGTTCAAAGAACGGGGATGATGTAATCGAACACGACGTGATCCAAATCACCGGAGATCCTAGCACCGAACGGACGGCACCTCCGCGTTCAACACACGTACGGAACAGCCACGTCTCCTCCTTCTTGATCCACCAAGGGGAGAGGAGAGGTTGAGGGAGATGGCACCAGCAGCAGCACGACGGTGTGGTGTTGATGGAGAGTACTCCGGCAGGGCTTCGCCAAGCGCAAGGGAGGAGGAGGAGGTGTTGGAGAGGGAGAAGGAGGCAACCAAAGGCGTGGGATGAAAGCCCTCCTTCCCCCACTATATATAGGAGGGCCAAGGGGGGGGGCGCCGGCCCTAGGAGATCCAATCTCCTAGGGTGGGGCGGCGGCCAAGGGGGTTTCCCTCCCCCCCCCCCAAGGCACCTAGGAGGTGCCTTCCCCTCCCAGGACTCTTCCTCCCTTGAAACCCTAGGCGCATGGGCCTCTTGGGGCTGGTGCCCTTGGCCCATGTAGGCCAAGGCGCACCCCTACAGCCCATGTGGCCCCCCGGGATGGGTGGCCCCACCTGGTGGACCCCCGGGACCCTTCCGGTGGTCCCGGCACAATACCGATGACCCCGAAACTTGTCCCGATGGCCGAAACAGGACTTCCCATATATAAATCTTTACCTCCGGACCATTCCGGAACTCCTCGTGACGTCCGGGATCTCATCCGGGACTCCGAACAACATTCGGGTTACTACATATACATATCCCTACAACCCTAGCGTCACCGAACCTTAAGTGTGTAGACCCTACGGGTTCGGGAGACATGTAGACATGACCGAGATCGCTCTCCGGTCAATAACCAACAGTGGGATCTGGATACCCATGTTGGCTCCCACATGCTCCACGATGATCTCATCGGATGAACCACGATGTCGAGGATTCAAGCAACCCCGTATGCAATTCCCTTTGTCAATCGATATGTTACTTGCCCGAGATTCGATCGTCGGTATCCCAATACCTCATTCAATCTCGTTACCGGCAAGTCACTTTACTCGTACCGCAATGCATGATCCCGTGACCAGACACTTGGTCACTTTGAGCTCATTATGATGATGCATTACCGAGTGGGCCTAGTTATACCTCTCCGTCATACGGAGTGACAAATCCCAGTCTCGATCCGTGTCAACCCAACAGACACTTTCGGAGATACCTGTAGTGCACCTTTATAGTCACCCAGTTACGTTGTGACGTTTGGTACACCCAAAGCACTCCTACGGTATCCGGGAGTTACACGATCTCATGGTCAAAGGAAAAGATACTTGACATTAGAAAAGCTCTAGCAAACGAACTACACGATCTCACGCTATGCTTAGGATTGGGTCTTGTCCATCACATCATTATCCTAATGATGTGATCCCGTTATCAATGACATCCAATGTCCATAGACAGGAAACCATGACTATCTATTGATCAACGAGCTAGTCAACTAGAGGCTTACTAGGGACATGTTGGTGTCTGTTATTCACACATGTATTACGATTTCCGGATAATACAATTATAGCATGAATAAAGACAATTATCATGAACAAAGAAATATAATAATAATGCTTTTATTATTGCCTCTAGGGCATATTTCCAACAGTCTCCCACTTGCACTAGAGTCAATAATCTAGTTACATTGTGATGAATCGAACACCCATGGAATTCTGGTGTTGATCATGTTTTGCTCTAGGGAGAGGCTTAGTCAACGGATCCGCTACATTCAGGTCTGTATGTACTTTACAAATCTCTATGTCTCCATCTTGAACATTTTCATGAATGGAGTTGAAGCAATGCTTGATGTGCCTTGTCTTCTTGTGAAACCTGGGCTCCTTGGCAAGAGCAATAGCTCCAGTGTTGTCACAGAAGAGCTTGATCGGCCCCGACGCATTGGGTATGACTCCTAGGTCGGTGATGAACTCCTTCACCCATATTGCTTCATGTGTTGCCTCCGAGGCTGCCATGTACTCCGCTTCACATGTAGATCCCGCCACGACGCTCTGCTTGCAACTGCACCAGCTTACTGCCCCACCATTCAAAATATACACGTATCCGGTTTGTGACTTAGAGTCATCCAGATCTGTGTCGAAGCTAGCGTCGACGTAACCCTTTACGACGAGCTCTTCGTCACCTCCATAAACGAGAAACATTTACTTAGTCCTTTTCAGGTACTTCAGGATATTCTTGACCGTTGCCCAGTGTTCCTTGCCGGGATTACTTTGGTACCTTCCTACCAAACTTACGGCAAGGTTTACATCAGGTCTGGTACACAGCATGGCATACATAATAGAACCTATGGCTGAGGCATAGGGGATGACACTCATCTCTTCTATATCTTCTGCCGTGGTCGGACATTGAGCTGAGCTCAATTTCACACCTTGCAAAACAGGCAAGAACCCTTTCTTGGACTGATCCATTTTGAACTTCTTCAAAATCTTATCAAGATATGTGCTTTTGTGAAAGACCTATGAGGTGTCTTGATCTATCTCTATAGATCTTGATGCCTAATATATAAGCAGCTTCTCCAAGGTCCTTCATTGAAAAACTTTTATTCAAGTAGGCCTTAATGTTGTCCAAGAGTTCTATATCATTTCCCATCAAAAGTATGTCATCTACATATAATATGAGAAATGCTATAGAGCTCCCACTCACTTTCTTGTAAACACAGGCTTCTCCATAAGTCTGTGTAAACCCAAACGCTTTGATCATCTCATCAAAACGAATGTTCCAACTCCGAGATGCTTGCACCAGCCCATAAATCAAGCGTTGGAGCTTGCACACCTTGTCAGCATTCTTAGGATCGACAAAACCTTCCGGCTGCATCATATACAATTCTTCCTTAAGGAAACCATTAAGGAATGTCGTTTTGACGTCCATTTGCCAAATTTCATAATCATAAAATGCGGCAATTGCTAACATGATTTGGACGGACTTCAGCTTCGCTACCGGTGAGAAAGTCTCATCGTAGTCAACCCCTTGAACTTGTCGATAACCCTTAGCGACAAGCCGAGCTTTATAGATGGTCACATTACCATCCGCGTATGTCTTCTTCTTAAAGATCCATTTATTTTCTATGGCTCGCCGTTCAATGGGCAAGTCAGTCAAAGTCCATACTTCGTTTTCATACATGGATCCTATCTCGGATTTCATGGCTTCTAGCCATTTGTCGGAATCCGGGCCCGCCATCGCTTCTTCATAGTTCGAAGGTTCACCGTTGTCCAACAACATGATTTCCAAGACAGGGTTGTCGTACCACTCTGGCGCGGAACGTGTCCTTGTGGACTTTCGAATTTCAGTAGGAGCTTGATCAGAAGTATCTTGATCATTATCATTTACTTCCTCTCTAGTCGGTGCAGGCACCTCAGGAACATTTTGTTGAGTTGCGCCATTTTCCGGTTCAAGAGGTAATACTTCATCAAGCTCTACTTTCCTCCCACTTACTTCTTTCGAGAGAAACTCTTTCTCCAGAAAGGACCCATTCTTGGCAACAAAGATCTTGCCTTCGGATCTGAGGTAGAAGATATACCCAATAGTTTCTTTAGGGTATCCTATGAAGACGCATTTTTCCGATTTGGGTTCGAGCTTTTCAGGTTGAAGTTTCCTGACATAAGCATCGCATCCCCAAACTTTCAGAAACGACAGCTTAGGTTTCTTCCCAAACCATAATTCAAACGGTGTCGTCTCAACTGATTTCGACGGTGCCCTATTTAAAGTGAATGCGGCAGTCTCTAAAGCATAGCCCCAAAAAGATAGTGGTAAATCGGCAAGAGACATCATAGATCGCACCATATCTAATAGAGTGCGATTACGACGTTCGGACACACCATTACGCTGAGGTGTTCCAGGCGGCGTGAGTTGCGAAACTATTCCACATTTTCTTAAGTGTGTACCAAACTCGTGACTCAAGTATTCTCCTCCACGATCTGATCGTAGAAACTTGATTTTCCTGTCACGTTGATTCTCAACTTCACTCTGAAATTCCTTGAACTTTTCAAAGGTCTCAGACTTGTGTTTCATTAAGTAGACATACCCATATCTACTCAAATCATCAGTGAGGGTGAGAACATAACGATAGCCACCGCGAGCCTCAACACTCATTGGACCGCACACATCAGTATGTATGATTTCCAATAAGTTGGTTGCTCGCTCCATTGTTCCTGAGAACGGAGTCTTGGTCATTTTACCCATGAGGCATGGTTCGCACGTGTCAAATGATTCGTAATCAAGAGACTCTAAAAGTCCATCAGCATGGAGCTTCTTCATGCGTTTGACACCTATGTGACCAAGGCGGCAGTGCCACAAGTATGTGGGACTATCACTATCAATCTTACATCTTTTGGTACTTACACTATGAATATGTGTAGCATTACGCTCGAGATTCATAAAGAATAAACCATTCACCATCGGAGCATGACCATAAAACATATCTCTCATATAAATAGAACAACCATTATTCTCGGATTTAAATGAGTAGCCATCTCGAATTAAACGAGATCCTGATACAATGTTCATGCTCAAACTTGGCACTAAATAACAATTATCGAGGTTCAAAACTAATCCCGTAGGTAAATGTAGAGGTAGCGTGCCGACGGCGATCACATCGACCTTGGAACCATTCCCGACGCGCATCGTCACCTCGTCCTTCGCCAGTCTCCGTTTATTCCGCAGCTCCTGCTGTGTGTTACAAATATGAGCAACGGCACCGGTATCAAATACCCAGGAGTCACTACGATTACTGGTAAGGTACACATCAATTACATGTATATCAAATATACCTTTGGTGTTGCCGGCCTTCTTGTCCACTAAGTATTTGGGGCAATTCCGCTTCCAGTGACCACTTCCCTTGCAATAAAAGCACTCAGTCTCGGGCTTGGGTCCATTCCTTGGCTTCTTCCCGGCAGCTTGCTTGCTGGGCGCGGCAACTACCTTGCCGTCCTTCTTGAAGTTCTTTTTACCCTTGCCCTTCTTAAACTTAGTGGTTTTATTGACCATCAACACTTGATGTTCCTTCTTGACTTCTACCTCTGCTGATTTCAGCATAGCAAATACTTCAGGAATGGTCTTCTCCATCCCCTGCATATTGAAGTTCATCACAAAGCTCTTGTAGCTCGGTGGAAGCGACTGGAGGATTCTGTCAATGACCGCATCATCCGGGAGATTAACTCCCAGCTGAGTCAAGCGGTTATGTAACCCAGACATAGTGAGTATGTGCTTACTGACAGAACTATTTTCCTCCATCTTACAGCTGAAGAATTTGTCGGAGACTTCATATCTCTCGACCCGGGCATGAGCTTGGAAAACCATTTTCAGCTCTTCGAACATCTCATATGCTCCATGTCTCTCAAAACGCTTTTGGAGCCCCGACTCTAGGCTGTAAAGCATGCCGCACTGAACGAGGGAGTAGTCATCGGTACGTGCCTGCCAAGCGTTCATAACGTCTTGTTCTGCAGGGAGAACAGGTGCGTCACCCAGCGGTGCTTGTAGGACATAATCTTTCTTGGCAGCTATGAGGATGATCCTCAGGTTCCGGACCCAGTCCGTGTAGTTGCTGCCATCGTCTTTCAGCTTAGTTTTCTCTAGGAACGCGTTGAAGTTGAGGACTACGTTGGCCATTTGATCTACAAGGCATATTGTAAAATATTTAGACTAAGTTCATGATAATTAAGTTCATCTAATCAAATTATAATGAACTCCCACTTAGATAGACATCCCTCTTTTAGTCATCTAAGTATAACATGATCCGAGTTAACTAGGCCATGTCCGATCATCACGTGAGACGGACTAGTCAACGTCGGTGAACATCTTCATGTTGATCGTATCTCCTATACGACTCATGCTTGACCTTTCGGTCTTCTGTGTTCCGAGGCCATGTCTATGCACATGCTAGGCTCGTCAAGTTAACCCTAAGTGTTTTGCATGTGCAAAACTGTCTTACACCCGTTGTATGTGAACGTAAGGATCTATCACACCCGATCATCACGTGGTGCTTCGAAACGACGAACTTTAGCAACGGTGCACAGTTAGGGGAGAACACTTCTTGAAATTGTTTTGAGGGATCATCTTATTTACTACCGTCGCTCTAAGCAAACAAGATGAAAAACATGATAAACATCACATGCAATCAAATAATAATAGTGACATGATATGGCCAATATCAGACAGCTCCTTTGATCTCCATCTTGGGGTCCATGATCATCTTGTCACCGGCATGACACCATGATCTTCATCATCATGATCTCCATCATTGTGTCTCCATGAAGTTGCTCGCCAACTATTACTTCTACTACTATGGCTAACACGTTTAGCAATAAAGTAAAGTAATTTACATGGCGTTTCTCAATGACACGCAGGTCATACAAAAAATAAAGACAACTCCTATGGCTCCTGCCGGTTGTCATACTCATCGACATGCAAGTCGTGATTCCTATTACAATAGCATGAACATCTCATACATCACATATAGATCATTCATCATTCATCACAACTTTGGCCGTATCACATCACAAAGCACTTGCTGCAAAAACAAGTTAGACGTCCTCTAATAGTTGTTTGCAAGTTTTACGTGGCTGAAGTAGGGTTCTAGCAAGAACGTTTTCTTACCTACGTGAAAGCCACAACGTGATTTGTCAACTTCTATTTACCCTTCATAAGGACCCTTTTCATCGAATCCGCTCCAACTAAAGTAGGAGAGTCAGACACCCGCCAGCCACCTTATGCAACTAGTGCATGTTAGTCAGTGCACCGGTCTCACGTAAGCGTACGTGTAAGGTTGGCCCGGGCCGCTTCATCCCACAATACCGTTGAAGCAAGATAAGACTAGTAGCGGCAAGAAAGTTGACAACATCAATGCCCACAACAAATTGTGTTCTACTCGTGCAAGAGAACTACGCATAGACCTAGCTCTGATACCACTGTTGGGGAACGTTGCAGAAAACAAAAATTTTCCTACGGTTTCACCAAGATCCATCTATGAGTTCATCTAGCAACAAGTGATTAGATGCATCTACGTACCTTGTAGATCGCGAGCGGAAGCGTTCAAAGAACGGGGATGATGTAATCGAACACGACGTGATCCAAATCACCGGAGATCCTAGCACCGAACAGACGGCACCTCCGCGTTCAACACACGTACGGAACAGCCACGTCTCCTCCTTCTTGATCCAGCAAGGGGAGAGGAGAGGTTGAGGGAGATGGCACCAGCAGCAGCACGACGGCGTGGTGTTGATGGAGCTGCAGTACTCCGGCAGGGCTTCGCCAAGCGCAAGGGAGGAGGAGGAGGTGTTGGAGAGGGAGAAGGAGGCAACCAAAGGCGTGGGATGAAAGCCCTCCTTCCCCCACTATATATAGGAGGGCCAAGGGGGGGGGGCGCTGGCCCTAGGAGATCCAATCTCCTAGGGTGGGGCGGCGGCCAAGGGGGTTTCCCTCCCCCCCAAGGCACCTAGGAGGTGCCTTCCCCTCCCAGGACTCTTCCTCCCTTGAAACCCTAGGTGCATGGGCCTCTTGGGGCTGGTGCCCTTGGCCCATGTAGGCCAAGGCGCACCCCCTACAGCCCATGTGGCCCCCCGGGATGGGTGGCCCCACCCGATGGACCCCCGGGACCCTTCCGGTGGTCCCGACACAATACCGATGACCCCGAAACTTGTCCCGATGGCCGAAACAGGACTTCCCATATATAAATCTTTACCTCCGGACCATTCCAGAACTCCTCGTGACGTCCGGGATCTCATCCGGGACTCCGAACAACATTTGGGTTACTGCATATACATATCCCTACAACCCTAGCGTCACCGAACCTTAAGTGTGTAGACCCTACGGGTTCGGGAGACATGTAGACATGACCGAGATCGCTCTCCGGTCAATAACCAACAGTGGGATCTGGATACCCATGTTGGCTCCCACATGCTCCGCGATGATCTCATCGGATGAACCACGATGTCGAGGATTCAAGCAACCCCGTATGCAATTCCCTTTGTCAATTGATATGTTACTTGCCCGACATTCGATCGTCGGTATCCCAATACCTCGTTCAATCTCGTTACCGGCAAGTCACTTTACTCGTACCGCAATGCATGATCCCGTGACCAGACACTTGGTCACTTTGAGCTCATTATGATGATGCATTACCGAGTGGGCCCAGTGATACCTCTCCGTCATACGGAGTGACAAATCCCAGTCTCGATCCTTGTCAACCCAACAGACACTTTCGGAGATACCTGTAGTGCACCTTTATAGTCACCCAGTTACGTTGTGACGTTTGGTACACCCAAAGCACTCCTACGATATCCGGGAGTTACACGATCTCATGGTCAAAGGAAAAGATACTTGACATTAGAAAAGCTCTAGCAAATGAACTACACGATCTCACGCTATGCTTAGGATTGGGTCTTGTCCATCACATCATTATCCTAATGATGTGATCCCGTTATCAATGACATCCAATGTCCATAGCCAGGAAACCATGACTATCTATTGATCAACGAGCTAGTCAACTAGAGGGTTACTAGGGACATGTTGGTGTCTGTTATTCACACATGTATTACGATTTCCGGATAATACAATTATAGCATGAATAAAGACAATTATCATGAACAAAGAAATATGATAATAATGCTTTTATTATTGCCTCTAGGGCATATTTCCAACAATAACATCAACGCATAAAACCTAGGCTCTGATACCACTGTATATAAACGTAGTAATTTGTAAAAATTTCCTACGCACACGCAAGATCATGGTGATGATATAGCAACGAGAGGGGAGAGTGTTCGTCCACGTACCCTCGTAGACCGTAAGCGGAAGCGTTAGCACAACGCGGTTGATGTAGTCATACGTCTTCATGATCCGACCGATCCAAGCACCGAACGTACGGGGCCTCCGAGTTCAGCACACGTTCAGCTCGATGACGATCTCCGGCCCTTCGATCCAGCAAAGGCTCCGGAGATGAGTTCCGTCAGCACGACGGCGTGGTGACGATGATGATGTTCTACCGGTGCAGGGCTTCGCCTAAACTCCGCGACGATATGACCGAGGTGGAATATGGTGGAAGGGGGCACCGCACACGGCTAAGGAACGATCCGTAGATCAACTTGTGTGTCTATGGGGTGCCCCCCGCCCCGTATATAAAGGAGCCAGGGGGGAGGAGGCCGCCGGCCAAGGAGGGCGCGCCAAAGGGGGGAGTCCTACTCCCACCGGGAGTAGGACTCCCTATTTCCAAGTAGGAGTAGGAGAAGGGGGGAAAGAGGAGGAAGAGGGGAAGGAAAGGGGGGGCGCAGCCCCCTTCCCTTGTCCTATTCGGACTAGGAGGGGGAGGGGCGCGCGGCCCCCTCCTGGCTCCTTCCCTCTTCTCCCTCTTGGCCCATGTAGGCCCATTAACCCCCCGGGGGTTTCCGGTAACCTCCCGGTACTCCGGTAAAATGCCGATTTCACCCGGAACTATTCCGATGTCCAAACATAGGCTTCCAATATATCAATCTTTATGTCTCGACCATTCCGAGACTCCTCGTCATGTCCGTGATCACATCCGGGACTCCGAACAAACTTCGGTACATCAAAACTTATAAACTCATAATAAAACTGTCATCGAAACGTTAAGCGTGCGGACCCTACGGGTTCGAGAACTATGTAGACATGACCTAAAACCATTCTCGGTCAATAACCAATAGCGGGACCTGGATGCCCATATTGGTTCCTACATATTCTACGAAGATCTTTATCGGTCAAACCGCATAACAACATACGTTGTTCCCTTTGTCATCGGTATGTTACTTGCCCGATATTTGATCGTCGGTATCCAATACCTAGTTCAATCTCGTTACCGGCAAGTCTCTTTACTCGTTCTGTAATACATCATCTCATAACTAACTCATTAGTTATAATGCTTGCAAGGCTTAAGTGATGAGTATTACCGAGAGGGCCCAGAGATACCTCTCCGACAATCGGAGTGACAAAACCTAATCTCGAAATGCGCCAACTCAACATGTACCTTCGGAGACACCTGTAGTACTCCTTTATAATCACCCAGTTACGTTGTGATGTTTGGTAGTACCCAAAGTGTTCCTCCGGTAAACGGGAGTTGCATAATTCTCATAGTTACAGGAACATGTATAAGTCATGAAGAAAGCAATAGCAGAATACTAAACGTTCATGTGCTAAGCTAACGGGATGGGTCATGTCAATCACATCATTCTCCTAATGATGTGATCCCATTAATCAAATGACAACACATGTCTATGGTTAGGAAACATAACCATCTTTGATTAATGAGCTAGTCAAGTAGAGGCATACTAGTGACTATATGTTTGTCTATGTATTCACACATGTATAATGTTTCTGGTTAATACAATTCTAGCATGAATAATAAACATTTATCATGATACGAGGAAATAAATAATAACTTTATTATTGCCTCTAGGGCATATTTCCTTCAGGAATACCCCGTCGATCAGCTCCACCGATATGTCCAGATCCTTTTGGGAGGTCGGATCGAGGAACCGTTCCGGATCCTCGGGTTGTGGAGGCGGGCTGTTTATATCCTTTACGGCCCGGCACAGTTCCTGCGCCGAAATCACAAAATTAGATACTTGACTATGGGAGTATGGATCAGATAGGAAAAAATAAATGTCCGCTTACCCAGCTTGGAGGATTGTTCATAGAAAATCCGCCCTGCGGATTGACGCGGAGAAATTCCTCCTCTTCTCCCTTGTACAATGCGGACAAGATCTTCATCAGATCGGCGACCGATCCCGTCCCCTTATAGCCGCAGGGGGTGGCATCATCCTCCCCGTTGAAATCCCACATGGGGTGGCCTCTATACTGGAGCGGCTGCACCCCCCGCATAATGCATGTGGCCATGACCCCGATCATGGTCAGTCCGGAATGAGCTAACAGCCTAATTCAGCTCATCAGGTAAAGGGCGTCCCTGTCATTTTCCTTCTGAGGGCTCCATGGACGCCAGCTTAGGCGTTTCTTCAAAGGAGCGTTATTGAACTTAGGGAGGCCGATCCGAATAGGGTCCGGCAGGGGGACATCTTCTATATAAAACCATTCCGAAGGCCAGTCTTCGGACGCCTTCTTCGGGGTTCCGGATAGATGTCTGGTCCCGGCGATGCGCCATAGTTTGGCTCTGCCCACTTGATATATCGACCCCTCTTGAGAACGGGGCACAAGGCAGAACAGCTTCTTCCATAGTGCAAAATGAGGCTCGATGCCCAAAAACAGCTCGCAAAGGGCCACGAAGCCTGCAATATGCAAAATGGAGGCAGGCGTAAGGTTGTGCAACTGGAGGCCGTAGAACTCCAGGAGCCCCCGGAGAAATGGATGAATTGGAAATCCAAGCCCTCTTATCAAATAAGAGACAAGGCATACCCGCTCTCCTTTGGAGGGGCTGGGGACGCTCTCCGCTTGTTTTCCGCCCTTATAGGTGGCGAGTCCGGCTCGAACCGGAACCATGAAGGCTGGGGGAAGAAATCCCTTGGTTTGGAGTGTCACTAACTCGTTGTACGGGACGGAGCATCTCTCCCAATCTCCAGGCCGAGGGCTGGGAGGGCGAGAGGAGGAGCCGCGTCGACTGTCCATGATGGAGTGGATTTCTGCCAGATGCGCTCTGATGAATGCTCACGAAGGGAGGATGGTGTGATTCGGATCTAGATCCTCGTCTCTTTTATAGGCAGCTCATTTGCGCAGCTAGGGGGGTAAATGTAAAAATACCCTGACTTTTCGTATTCGTTCAACACGTGGAAGACGACCATTATTGGGCGTGGAAGCCGAGGAGCGCAATATTCACAGGAAGCCGGACGCTATTCAACAGGTACACAGGATTTGGAGAAGAACCCGCCTTGCAATGCCGAAGACAATCTACACGCCGGACTCATTGCCATTGAAGCCTGGTTCGGGGGCTACTGAGGGAGTCCCGGATTAGGGGGTGTCCGGATAGCCGAACTATCACCTTTGGTCGGACTCCTGGACTATGAAGATACAAGATTGAAGACATCGTGCCGTGTCCGGATGGGACTTTCCTTGGCGTGGAAGGCAAGCTTGGCGATACGGATATGTAGATCTCCTACCATCGTAACCGACTCTGTGTAACCCTAACCCTCTTCGGTGCCTATATAAACCGGAGGGTTTTAGTCCGTAGGGCGAACAACAATCATACCATAGGCTAGCTTCTAGGGTTTAGCCTCTCTGATCTCGTGGTAGATCTACTCTTGTACTACCCATATCATCAATATCAATCAAGCAGGAGTAGGGTTTTACCTCCATCGAGAGGGCCCGGACCTGGGTAAAAACATCGTGTCCCTTGTCTCCTGTTACCATCCGCCTAGACGCACAGTTCGGGACCCCCTACCCGAGATCCGCCGGTTTTGACACCGACATTCGGTGTTCACCCATTTGGATGCGGAAGAGATTCTACGGATCCCGCTTTGCACTCGCCGGGTGGGAGATTTTCTAGGCCTGGCATGAGGAGCCTCGAGGTAATTTCAGCGTTCGTTCTGCTTACCGAATGATACTAAAAATGAAACATAGCAGGGAGGCTTGGTTAGCTGAGGAGGACGGTACATCTTATGAGCATCAAGACACCAAGAAGTGGTCCATGATCTGGCACATGCAAGTACCATCCAAACTTAAGGTGTTCGTGTGGCAGCTAGCCCGTCATTCCATGCCCACGGGATCGGTCCTCAAACGTCGTCATATGGCAACAGATGACACTTGTTCGCTATGTGGGGCGACTGATACATGGAAACATGCCCTCATTTCATGTCCGATGGCAGCAAGTGTTTGGGCTTTGGCTCCGGATGAGTTGGTCCAGCATATGGTTGAGCGCGAGGAGGATGGTCCGAAAGAGTGGCTGTTTTCACTACATGAATTATTGACGAATGACCTTTTTGATCGCCTGGTGGTGACGCTCTGGGCACTTTGGTATGCGAGGCGTAAAGCAATTCACGAGAATATATTTCAGGCACCATACTCTGTCAACAACTTCATATCAAAATATTTGGATGAACTACGAGTGACCCAACAGAGGCAATCTTCCTTTGCCCCTTCTACCAGCGCCCGACCAGCGCGGTGGCTTGCACCGCCATCAGGTTACGTGAAGTTTAACGCCGATGCAGTGGTAACCAGAAACGGTGGGACAGTGGGGGTGATTTGTAGAGACGACAGAGGTATGTTTATGGGAGCCTCGACTCTTTCTTTTAGATACATTGTGGATCCCCCGACTTTGGAAGCACTTGCTATTAGAGAGGCACTTGCACTGGCAGATGATCTCTATCTGAGGCGCATCCAAGTGGCATCGGACTGCAAAATGGTGGTGCAGGACATACACAAGGAGAATTTGGCAAGCTACGGAGCAGTCATTCATGAGATAGTCGAACATTCTTTAGATTTTGATTTCTGTAATTTCAGTCATGAGTTTAGGAGCTCAAATTTTGAAGCTCACAACTTAGCGAAGCATGCTTTATCTTTCGGTGGTGGCCGTCATGTTTGGTTAGGTCATCCTGAGAATTTACCATCCGTCCCTATAAACATTGTGACGACTTAATAAAAGCTTCGTGATGTTACTATGAGAAAACTCGTTTTTTTTACGTACTACTCCCTCCGTCCGCAAATACTTGTCATCAAAATGGATGAAAGAAGATGTATCTAGACATATTTTAGTTCTAGATACACCCATTTTTATTTGTTTTGATGACAAGTATTTTCGGACGGAGGAAGTATAAAAGAACTCGTTGAGTCTAGAGAAACGGTGTGAAGATTAGTATACTTAGCCACGAACCCTTGGTCACGCCATGCCGGACAAGTTTGATTTCTTCCAAGAAAGCAAAATCTCCATGGTTTTCCATGCCGCATTTATTCCACACCAGCTTTGCATTTGACTTTTTTGCCATGATGAGATGAGAAGGACATATACAAAAGAAAACAAATTCCTTCCGCAAAAAGAAACGTTCTCCGCCACCCAAACGACCGAACCCCGAACGAACGGACGGGGCGAGGCCGCTCGAGCCGTCCAGAATCTTCCGGCCCGCCACCCCGGGCCCACCGCCAGCCACACACCCATCCCGTTGGAGAATGACGGAAACGCCCCCGCCCCCCATTTCTTTCCCCTTCCCCAAGCCGTTGCGGCGGGCCCCCGGGGGTTTAAGAGCAGAGGCCGCCTCCCGCTAGGGTTTTTCGGATCTCACCTCTGCCCCTTTTCTCCATCCCCGACTCGCCGCCGCCGCCGGGAGCCGACGACCCAACAAGCTCGCGCGCCAGCCATGACCATCGGATCTCTCCTCGCCTCGCGGCTGGCCAGGTCCGGCCACGCCCTCGCCACGCGCGCC
>NC_041389.1:467241994-467262058 GCF_002162155.2 Triticum dicoccoides | reverse complement strand
CCCCCCTCTCTCCGCATCCCTGCGTGCTTGCATTTTCTTCTTGTTCCGCGGCCGGGCGCTGGTCTCGTGTTGGATCGGCGCGCGGATTTGGGCGTCCGTTGTTCCTCCTTTGATGTTGATCTGATGTGTTTTTGTGCTCCGCCGTGTGATCTGACCAGGCTCCCCGGACCCACCAACATCATCACGAGGCGTCTCCCCTGCTCTCCAGGCTCGGAGCCGTGGCCCGCGCTTTCAGGTAATCCGCCATGTTGGATGTGTAGATCGTCTACTGTGTGCTGTTTGTATCGGTCTGCTTCTTGCTTGTTCGGTATTGAGACGGTTGTATGTTCTGCGCCTGTGCAGCTCAAGGCCCGCTGCCGCAGATGTCATCGGGATCGATTTGGGGACGACAAACTCATGTGTCTCCGTCATGGAAGGCAAGGTGTGATCCTGTTCCCTAATCACTCCGACTCTGAATTTTTCCATGTTCTCTGTATTATTAGACAGTTTAACAGCACTAGCATGTCTTGAATTTGTAAAGCAATAGCTGTTTCCAGATGCAATTAATAGTATATCTTGAAATGCTGTGAAGTTCCAGTTTGATGACTTTACTTCTAATTGGTAGTAGTATTGAATTATTGACGATGCTAGTAAAATGTTGTTAAGTTGCAGCTTGATGTATATACATGCTTTTAATTGGTTGTGAACTGGTGACACTATCAATTAAACTGTTCAATTTGTTTGTACAGACACCACGAGTGATTGAGAATGCTGAAGGTGCGAGGACAACACCCTCCATTGTTGCCACAAACAACAAAGGCGAGATCTTGATCGGCATCACTGCCAGTCGGCAGGCAGTGACAAATGCCGAGAACACAGTTCGTGGGTCAAAGCGCCTGATTGGTAGAGCTTTTGATGACCCCCAAACACAGAAGGAAATGAAGATGGTGCCTTACAAGATTGTCAGGGGAACAAATGGTGATGCCTGGGTGGAGATGGCTGGGAAATCATACTCCCCAAGCCAGATTGGTGCCTTTGTTCTTACCAAGATGAAGGAAACTGCAGAGGCTTACCTTGGCAAGTCGGTCTCCAAGGCTGTTATTACAGTCCCAGCTTATTTCAATGATGCTCAGCGTCAGGCCACCAAGGATGCTGGTAGGATTGCTGGGTTGGAGGTGATGAGGATTATCAATGAGCCCACTGCTGCAGCTCTGTCGTATGGAATGAACAACAAGGAGGGCCTGATTGCTGTATTTGACTTGGGTGGTGGCACATTTGATGTATCAATCCTTGAGATTTCTAATGGCGTTTTTGAGGTAAACTCCTTTCTTCAGATGACTCCACTAAATATCCTAATAGTATTTTTAAACATGTGTTCTGATCATTGTACCTGTATCTTGTGTTCTTGTTCAGGTCAAGGCGACCAATGGAGATACTTTCCTTGGTGGTGAGGACTTTGATGCTACATTGCTCAACTACCTGGTTAGTGAATATAAGAACTCTGACAACATTGATCTGAGCAAGGACAAGTTGGCCCTGCAAAGGCTCAGGGAAGCTGCTGAGAAGGCGAAGGTTGAGCTTTCCTCGACTCCACAGACTGAAATTAATCTCCCCTTCATCACAGCAGATGCCTCTGGTGCGAAGCATTTCAACATTACCTTGACCAGATCAAAGTTTGAGTCTCTTGTGGGCAATCTCATCGAGAGAACTTGCATCCCATGCACAAACTGCCTCAAGGATGCTGGTGTTTCTGCAAAGGAGATTGATGAGGTTCTACTGGTTGGTGGTATGACAAGGGTGCCAAAGGTCCAGGATATTGTTTCTCAGATATTCGGCAAGTCTCCAAGCAAGGGTGTCAATCCTGATGAGGCTGTTGCCATGGGAGCTGCCATTCAGGGTGGCATCTTGAGGGGTGATGTGAAGGAGCTCTTGTTGCTGGATGTAACACCCCTTTCCCTTGGTATTGAGACTCTTGGAGGCATCTTCACAAGGCTAATCAACAGGAACACCACAATTCCAACCAAGAAGAGCCAGACCTTCTCCACTGCTGCAGATAACCAGACGCAGGTTGGAATCAAGGTGCTTCAGGGTGAGAGGGAGATGGCCACAGATAACAAGCTTCTTGGTGAATTCCAGCTTGAAGGTATTCCACCAGCCCCGAGGGGTATGCCACAGATCGAGGTCACTTTTGACATTGATGCCAATGGTATTGTCAAGGTGTCAGCAAAGGACAAGTCCACTGGCAAAGAGCAGGATATCACCATCAAATCTTCAGGTGGTTTGTCTGACAGTGACATTGAGAAGATGGTGAAGGAGGCGGAGCTAAATTCTCAGAGGGATCAGGAAAGGAAGTCGTTGATTGACCTCAGGAACTCTGCAGATACCACCATCTACAGCATCGAGAAGAGCGTCAGCGAGTACAAAGACAAGGTCCCTGCTGAAGTCGTCACGGAAATCCAGTCTGCTGTCTCTGATCTGAGAGCAGCAATGGCTGGTGATGATTCGGACGCCATCAAGCAGAAGCTGGAGGCGGCGAACAAGGCAGTCTCAAAGATTGGACAGCACATGCAGGGTGGTGGCGGCGCTGCCGGCGGCGACAGCGGCAGCAGTGGTGGTGGCGACCAGACTCCGGAAGCTGAATACCAGGACCCCAAGGAGGCCAAGATGTAGATTTGTTCTGCATCAGGTTTCTTCTACTTTTTTGTGTACCCAGTTTAGGAAGTTAATATCTTTATCCTACCTCCGTCTGCTTAGGTTTCTAAGAGGGCTACGACGATACCTGTAACATTTTTGCAATTGTTCGAATTGCGGATAAATTGTTTGAGGAGCGAACTCATAACCTATATTGGTTAATATATTTGGCCATTTGCCACATTGTCTTGCTACGTACCTTGTTTTTGCAAGTTCCTGATGTCTGGTATTGTTTGTTTATTTATTTATTTTATTTATTTATTATAAGCTGCTGATATCTTTCTTTTTACTAAGCTTTTTATATCTGATATGTTCACTATAACAATGTGTCAGTGTCCAACATGTCTTGGTCTTAGAGTTCTGACTTGTTTGATATCATGGTCTCATGCAAACTGAAATACAACCGCTCATAATCTGGATGAGAATTGGCATTGCTGCTTGCAGTGCCGCTGGAACACCTTCACCTGTAGACATCCAACCCTGCGTATTTAACGCTGTAGACACCTTCACCTGTAGACACCTTCACCTGTAGACATCCAACCCTGCGTATTTAACGCATTCTCCATCAGTAGCAGCTTGAGTATTATTGTTGTTGTGACTGTAGTTTTGGACTATTCTTGTGCTAAGGCCGTGTTACACCACCTCCTGTGGTGCATAATGATGATTCTTGCTACTCCCTCTGATCCATATTATCGCCTCCAACAGATTTGTGATGTAGAACTCCAACTCCAATAGATGGTGCATATGTGAAGATGTAAAACCGGATGTGCGGCTGTGTACAACCAATGTACAGCCAATATACAAGCGCATTTGAACATCAAACTCATCATGTAAAGCAATGTTTTCAGATTTGTACAACCAAAAGTGCATCATATCAGTCAAACTTTATAATCCTACAACCAAAAGTGCATCATATCAAACAAAGTTCTTGGTCCAATAAATTAAAATGCACATAAATATTCTTCACACCTCAAAAATAAACAAAATTCATTATAAAGTAAAAGGGTGATCAAGTCATTACAATATTTGGACATGATTTGATCATGAAAAAAATTTCCATTGGAAATTAAGATGACCAAAACCCTATTGCAAAATTCACAAGTGATGGGATGAACAGAGCGTAATTTTGTACTCGTTCCGTCCCAAAATTCTTGTTTTAGATTTGTCTAAATACGGATGTATCAAGTCACGTTTTGGTATTAGATACATCCGTATCTAGACTAATCTAAGACAAGAATTTTGGGACGGAGGGAGTAGAAAATTCATCTATCACTTTAAAACCAAATGAGAACAAAATCTGAAGATCATGGGAAGAAATTAACTGGGCTGCCATGAAGAAATGATAAATCCTGAGGATTGTGGGGCTGCTATGCATTCTTAAGGATGGAAGTTGCACCATCGATTTAGCACATCACTCGTGTTTGTTCGCATAATAATTAAAGGAGGGCTCACGGGCAGATGACATGCATGGGTAAACTTTCCATGGTGATGATTAAAGCGGAGCATCGATCATGCGTTAAAATCCCATTAAACCGGAAGCACAAGAAAGTATCCAATAGACAAGACGACTGAGCAACACAAAGAGACTGAATAAATAGCATATACTTGAAGGGAAGGCTTTGGATAAGAGTATTTATAAATGGAATTTCATGGAAGGATTTTGCACGCGGGTGAGTAAAGAGATGTTAATGTCTACATCCGGCGTCTGAATATTGCACTTTCTTCAACTAGTAAGCTTGCACGTGCAACGCACGTCTCACTTGACATCAAATAATTATCAAAATAGTTGTCAAATATTTACATAGTTTTTCATCCATACATGGACACACGGACACATGAAGGAGGCACCAAATAAGATGAAAGCTTGACCCAGTTATATGTAACATATGGTGCTACTGCCTAGTGATCACTTATTAGCTTTTTCCGTAGCCATGCTATAAGTCCCCTTAGTTTTCACCTAGCTCCATGAATGTATTTATAGAGAATTTGCATTACAAGTCACCTAGAAGAGACAAATATCCAAATTGAAACTTCAGAGCCAAATTAGAGTGTGCAGACATCCAAGTCCTCACTTTGCATGTCCAAAGTAAGTCGAGATCAAGAAGAAGAAAATGTTAAGAAACATAACACATGTCTACCCAAAATGGAAATGTCTAAATATAATAAAAAATATCTGGTAGTATGGTAATATTTGACATGCCATAATTATTCTTTATTTCTCAATTATTATCACAAAGAAAAATCAATAAAAAGACAACAAACTAAAATGATATTTATAATATACTCATGGGATCATAGCTATATTTTAGCAGTTCATCCTCCTGCTTTTCCTCTCCTTTTCCTCTTATTTGCTTCCCAACCATTCCTCTCCTCTTTACTCAAACGCTCCTCCTCAGTTTCCTGAAAATCAAGAAACTGGAACTCCTATTTCTACTTACTTCAGGAAGTGGCAAACCGCAAAGCTCGGCATACCTATTGCCGAGTATCAAAGTTAAACTGTTGTAGTTATAAAGGTTGTAGACACTTTGCTTCATACGGGTAATAAATATTAAGTACTACATGTAATTCTATTACCATAAATTATATTTTCTTTTTGTATAATTCGTCATACTCTCCATATCATAGGTGCAATGTCACATGAAAGGTTTTGAGATCATTTTCGTAGTTAGAGACTTACGCTTCAAATATTTGCGAGGTTAGTAAGCAAAAGGTTGCCTGTCGCAGCGTCCTCATTTCTCTCGGGCCAATCAAGATGATTCAACACTGCGCCCTGACCCACCTTCCAGTAATGCAACTAAATGAGAAAAAAGAAGAGATGTTAGCTAATAACAGCTTCATATGTTGAAAAATCTGTCCATTTTTGCATGGTTTAGGTAACTACAACAAGTACATGCAACCTACAATAATGTACTCTTCTCACTTACTCCACTCGTACCTATACTCCATAGAGACTGGCAAGTACCAGCTACAACATCAATGGAACAGAACCATGCAAGTGAAACAATATGGGATGATATACCTGTTATCACCGAATTAAACATGTATCACTAAATATCGGATGCTATAGCTGCAACATTAGTTCCGTTGGATTCCATTCAGCCCTGCTTTTCCTGAATCTGTGGAACCTGCACCACATCGTGCCCATCGACAGAAGAGAAGGGGGTAAAAGTTCAGATACATGCTTGTACTCAATTCAAAGAGGGGACAAAAATGCATCTTATCCATCGGCCCATCCGGAAAGGAGAGAGAGTGCCATACCACTTACTCCAGTATTAGGTGGAAGGTGCCTTGAATTGGAAGGTCCAATACCAGGATGGGGGCTCCGGGTCTCTGACTTATCTCCGGCGGCGATGGCTCATGCGCCTGTGCCGGCGGTGGGTGTCTCTCCGGCGACGACAGCCGCGACGGGGTGCTGGCGGGAGCGATAGAGGCAGGCTGTGAAGGCTGCAGGTGTAAGAATAGCGGTGCACTGCGGAAGCAGCAGGGGCGCGGCGGCGACGGGGCGGGCTCGTAGTCGTCATCATGCTTTTGTGCAATATCTACAAATGAAGTTCAGCAGAAAGACCACAAACAAGCCTGACAAAGAAGTTTAGTAAAACCACAAACAAGCCTGACAAACAAATGAAGTTTCTACCGTTGTTTGGTATTGCTACGAACAAGTGCAGAGCAACCTCAACCAAAAAAACATGTGCTTTTTCCTCACTGTCGACCACATGAACGAGCGCAATTTATTTCAGCCGTCGCCACAACTTGCGAGGAGCTCCCCACCCGGCCGCAGGTTCCATGGATGAGAACGCCATGAGTTGAAGCAAGCAAACGAGACAAAGTAGATAAAACCAGAGAGTAATCAGGATATGTTTCCTCCAATTCCAAATATACCTGCTCGTAGATTGACAAAAGAAACTCTGGATCGAATCCAACAAGACGGACCCCTGGTTTTCTTACGACTGCACAGCGGCACCTGAGCAAACTGAGTGCCGCTCTGGCATGCTCCCGGCTCCTTCCGTGTGGCCGTCGCCCCAGCTCCACCCCCCTTCTTGATCCTCCCTCCTCAACACGACAGCGCCGCCGCGGTCGAGACTTTGCTCCGTGGTCCATGGTGACACTGCCGCGGGGGAAGGAATGGTGGGAGGGAGCCTCGGGGCACTCTGGATGGAGAGATGGCACGGCGGCAAGTGTGAGGCGCCGGGAGGACCTTATGGAGCAGCAACAAAAAAGGGTCAGACAAATTAAAACGCGATTTCATTTTTTTTCTTCTGAAAACCAAAGGAGGATAAACTAAGAATATTTTTTTTTGAAAGATCCAGCTTGGCTGGCTTTTCATGTTGATCATAGCAGGAAGCAGTGGAGAAAAGTCAAATACATGGGGTGATCGGAATGATCAAAGGAATAACTGAAAACTGGAAACCGGAAACTGAAGAAAAAACATGGCGGCACGTTTCAACGCCAGCTCTACTCAGCCTATCCCTTCCGGTGGCAGCGTGAATGGATGCATCAGGCATGTTGCTCCGGCCTGCCTCCATAGCTCGATGCCTCGCCTGATGGCCTGCAAGATTACTGTCTCGTATGCCTCCTTCCCCCTGAAAGTGCAATCGTTCCTATGTTTCCAAATTTCCCAGGCTGCTAGCATTGTGAGTGACTTTATGCCCTTCCTGAACACTGGTTCTGAGGCCTGGACAATGCTCATGATCCTCTCGGCGCTGCTTGTGGGCTGTTCATCAGGCTGCAAACGCAGAGCTTCACAGCCCTTCCAAAACGAAATGCTGTTCCAAATTGTGAGAGTGAAGGGGCAGGACCAGAAGATGTGGTCAGCCGTCTCGAGGTTTCTGAAGCAGAACTGACAGAAGTATGCATTAGGCCATCCTCTTCGCTGCAGCCGATCATTGCACCAGAGCCTATTTAGCAGGAGCAGCCAAAAGAAAATCTTCAGTTTCCCTGGCGCCCAAGTCTTCCAGATTAGCTGCGGGTATGTGGAGTTGAGGTTCGCTTGGAATTGCGCCCGGTAAGCCGAAGCAGCAGTGTAGCAGCCGGTGCCCTCCAAGTTCCATCTGATCTCGTCACTCGTGTCAGAAACGAGGCTTACGGGCAGCAGTCGTAGCAGTCTTGCCAGGGCAACGCAGTCCCGTACTATTTGATCTGTCTGCCCGTGCGAAAGGTCGAGGATCCATTGATCATCCCGTATGGCATCTGCTACCGATCTATTCTTCCTCCTGGAGTGCTGGTACAGTGCTGGAAAGAGGAGGTGCAGTGCACCGGCCTGGTGCCAGGAGTAGGTCCAAAACCTTGTCGTCTGTCCATTACCAATCGTAACCGAGGTGGCCGTGCTGAAAAACAGCCGATCAGAGGCAGTGCACGGCACCTCCATGCCCACCCATGGCTTTTCTGGGTGCTTCCAGGATTGCCATAGCCAACATTGCCGCAGGGCCCTGCTAAAGCACTCAAGGTTGAGGATGCCAAGTCCCTGCTTATCCACCGGTGAGCACACTTTGCTCCAGCTGACTTTGCATTTGCCTCCGGAAAGCTCATTCTCTTGTGCCCACAGGAAGCGCCGCCTGACCTTGTCAATTTCTCTGAAGAATTTCTTGGGCATGCGAAGCACTGTCATTGCAAACGCAAGGATTGCAGTTAGGACTGCTCTGACGAGGACTCGTCGGCCCGCAATGGACATAAGCCTGCCCTTCCATCCCGCTAGCCGCGCTCTGATTCGGTCCAAAACAAACTGGAGGTGCACAAGTCTAGTTCTAGTCAGAGTTAGCGAGAGCCCCAAGTACTTTAGCGGGAAATTTGTGATGATTCCTCCAAAGCTTTGTAGAATTTGCTGCACATCCAGTTCTTCACATCTGATTGGGGTCGCTGTTGATTTCTGCCTGTTAATCTTTAGACCCGTGGCCTCGCCGAACAGGTTCAGTATGGTGGTTAGCACCTCCATCTCTTCTTTCACTGGGTTCATGAACACCACTGCGTCATCTGCGTACAGGCTAACTCGCAGCTTCAACTCCCTCCTCGGCAGTGGCTGCATCATCTGTTGTTGAACTGCTGCATCGATTAGGCGCTGCAACGGGTCAATGGCCAGAATAAACAGCAGTGGGGACATCGGGTCGCCCTGTCGCAGGCCCTTGCGGTGTTTAATCTTCCTCCCTGGCACTCCATTAAGCATGAACTCCGAGTTTGATGTTGCCAACAGCCAGGCGATCCAGTCCCTCCATCTGGCACTGAACCCCAATTCCTGCAGCAGCTCTAGCAGGTAGTCCCAGGACACGCTATCAAAGGCTTTTGAGATGTCCAGTTTGAGTAACATCGCTGGGGTTTTGGATCGATGCAGAGCCCTCACTCCATTTTGGACATAGAGGAAACTGTCCTGTATGCATCTCGTCTTCAGGAAGGCTGACTGAGGAGGGGAGACGATCTTGTTGATAACTTTGGAGAGCCGAATTGACAACACCTTTGTGACTAGCTTTGCAAAGGAGTGGACTAGACTAATCGGGCGAAAATCTGTCATCCGCACAGCTCCATCTTTCTTCGGCAGCAGGGCAACAAAGGCCGAGTTCAAAACAGCAAGGTTCCCGCCCGCCAGGCGGTAGAATTGGTGGAAAGCTGCCATGAGATCTGCACTGATGATTGACCAGCAGGCCCTGAAGAAAGTTCCATTGAAGCCATCAGGGCCTGGCGCCTTCTCCGCTGGTGACTGCATGATTGCTGCCCAGACCTCTCCCTCTGTGAATGGATTGTCCAGCCCTGCTGCTTCAACCCTTGCTAGCTGCAGCTCTCTCCAGTTCAGAGTGACGCGCCGTCCCGCGCCTGCTGCCATCATGCTGCTGAAGTGGTCATGTATTAGCTGCTCCTTGTCACCATGCGCCGTGGCACAGCGATCGTCGCTCTGGATTGAATGGATGAAGTTTTTGCGCCTTCGGGAACAACACTTGGCATGGAAGAACTTCGTGCTGGCATCGCCTGCTCGCAGCCAAAGAACCCTGGAGGCTTGCCTCCTTCTAGCCCGCTCGATTGCCGCCAGCCCCACCAGCCTTAGCTTGAGCAGTTTGCGCAGGTTGAACTCTGCAACTGACAGTGTTCACGTCTCCTGCGCCACATCAAGTCGAAGGATGACCTCACTGGCTATATGGAATTGGGTCTTGGCGTCGCTAAACAACGATCTGCTCCATATATTCAGATCGTGCGCCACCTTGGCCACCTTGACCTGCAGACGCGCAAACGCGCAACGCTGCTGAACCGGCCTGCTCCAGGCGCGCTCCACGGTAATGTGAAAGCGCGGGAACTGTGGCTAGAAGGATTCAAATCTAAAGCGAGCACGACGGATCGGAGCTTCGCATGGCGCTAAGAACAACGGGCAGTGATCGGAGCACGCCGTGGCTGCGGCCATTAAGCCATAGACGGGGAAGAGAAGTTCCCAGCTCACAGTGCAGAAGAATTTATCTATACTAACCAGCGTTGGGTTTTGCCGCTCGTTACTCTAGGTGAATCGCCTGTTTTTACATTTGATTTCCCGCAAGCCTGCCACATCTAGTGCCGCTCTAAACTTTCCCATGATGCGCCGTTTAAGGTTGAAATTGTTCTTATCTCTAGCTTCGTAAATTATGTTGAAATCACCAATGAGGAGCCAAGGTTCGCCGGGGGGGGGGGGCAGATCTTGCTAGCTCCAGAAGGAAAGCATCCTCCCGACTGTCGTCTGCCGGACCATAGACCGCGGTCAGCCAAAATGTGGTGGCCGATTGCCTGATCGTTACCTTTGTAGTGATGACAAATTCTCCTATTGCCTGGGACACGATCGAGACAATCTCGCTATCCCAAAGAATGGCCACCCCGCCCCTGGACCCGATCACAGGCAGCACTACGCAGTCGGCTAGCCTGCTACCTCCTATATCCCTAACTAGAGCCGGCGACCAAGTGTCAATTTTCGTCTCCTGAAGACACACAATTGCTGGTCGATGCGCCATGACCGCTTCGCAGACAGCGTCACGCTTGGCTAGCATGTTAAGCCCGCGTACATTCCAACTAACTATCGGACAGTGGTTGTCATCCATGGGAACACCTGATCATCCTCCAACGGCTACTAGTTTCATTGATTGAAGATAGAAGTACTGACCACAACAAGAACACTCCCCCAACATTCAGGGAACGTTGCTGCCCACCAATAGGCCCCAAATTGCAGCAACGCCAGCTACTCGTAACCACTAGCCCTACAAGAGAAACATCGAGCCCTAAGTCAACCCCGCTTATGGCCGGGCGCCGCTGGATAGACCTAATAGCTTGCACTAACATGACCAGACTACGGCCTCCTCGGCCACTCCATCCACGCCGGCCATGGAGGCCGCTACGCGCAGCGCCTCCTTGTTGAGGCGAGTCAGCTTGGCGATGCAGGCGATGTCGTCGTTGGTGAGCGGCTCGTCGAATTTCCGGAGCAACTTCTCAGCAGCCTTGGTGGTCATCTTCTCCTTCGGGCCAAGTAGCCCCAGCTCGCGCACAAGTCGCAGCGTCCCCCGCTGCGCAACTGGCACCGTCGACGGATTTGCCGCCTGGCGGGCACTGTGGCGCACCGGGGCAGGCGTGGCCCTGGTCTTTGGCGGGGCCGACGAGCGTCGCACCGGCGCGTCCGGCACCAGCGGCGGCTTGGAGGCTTGGAAGAGGCGCAGCGGGGCCGCGTTCAGGTCTGAATCTTCGCCCTCTGCACCCAGCTATAGGCAGCATACCTGTTGCGTTACGGCTCCGAGCTGCACCTCCACCGCTGCGGCGCGGCCGGCTCCTTGCGACTGAGGAGGCCCACCGCAATAGCTGGGCCCGCCAAGGTTGGGCTGAAGGCGTCTGGCAGGCCCGCGTCCGCCTTGTTGACGCGGTTGACTTGGTCGTTGAACTCTAGTGGGGTCGCGACGGCGGCAGACACGTGAGCCTCCAGCTCAGCAGCCATGCAGTCGAAAGGTGGTGGCTGCGGGAGCTGGGTCTTGGCGCCAGCGAAGAAATCAGCGATCGGGTCTTGGTCCGTGGCGGCCGCAGCCGCAGCCAGCGGGGGTAGGGGGCGCGGCGCATGGAGGGCAGCACCCCCGGTGACCGCAGCTTGATGACGGGCGGAGCTGCGACGGCCGCGCGAGCTCTCCGAGCAGCGCTGCCCCGGCGGTGAGCGGCTACGGCGCCTGGAGGAGCTCTCCTGCTCCCCCACCTTCTCCTTGCCGGTGCGGCTCTGGCCTAGCAGCGTGTCCTTCCATGATCTGCGGCCGCCCTGGTCTTCTCCATCGTCATCCTTGCGGCCACCGCCACGGGGCGCACCGTGGCAGCCCACATCGGCGAGCACGGCGAGCTGGCGTCGGTGCTGAGGGTCGCGCTGACCGTCCTCCACTCCTTTCTTCCAGGAGGCAACGGGGATGATCCATGGCATGGGCCTGTCGTCGTCGTCAGACTCCGAGGAAGGCAGGCCGCTCTGCGCCGAGCGCGGCGACCGCGGCTCGTAGGGCGACCAATCTTCGATGCGGTCCACGTGGATAAGGACGTCGTGCCGGCTCGCAGATGGTGGTGTGGCAATGACGCGTCCCGGCGGGGAGAAACCGAGCATCTCCTCCACGCGGCCCGCCCCTCGCTCCATCCGCCAGAAGGTGTGCTTGGTCGGGATGAGCCCAACATCCCACACCCACACCCAGCAGGCGAATCTTTTGGTGTGGCTCCGCTCGAAGGTGCGGCTGTTGAGGCGGTCGACGCGGCAGCCCAGGGCCTCCTCCGCCCCCTCAACGGACCAGAACTGCCGCGGCATCTTCTCAATGACCACCCGGACATGGTAGTTGAAGGTTTGCACCACCGCGTGGTCATCCTCGTGCCAGCGCTTGATGAAGAACTTGACGCCGTCGACTGTCAGCGAGCCGAGCTTGACAACTTGGTCTTGATGGATCGGCAGGTCGAAGATGATGAGGTAGTCCTCCGGGTCGTGGCTGGTGATCCGCAGCTGGTGCGGCGGGATGCGCAGCCGCGCCTCGAGCTCCAGCCCGACCGCCATGGCACTAGAGGGCCGGCGCGCATCTGCCGCCGTGAGCAGCACCGCCTGGCGCTTGAGGACGAAGGTGGCGTGCTCCAGCGCAGGGGTGGACATCACCACCTTGCAGCTGTGCCGCGGGCGGCGCGCAGGGTCGGCAACGTGGGCACCTTCCATGGCGAGGAGCGGCGGCGCGGCGGTAGCTGGTGGAGATGCGGGGGCAAAGCAGAGCCTATCCCTCGCCGGCACCCTAGCGGTGGCCGCGGCAGGGTTGCGCCTAAGTATAATTTGAAAGCATTCATGATTCATCCATGTCGATCCCACGGACCTTGGCGATCATGCCGATGCCCATCTCCATGGCGAGCTTGGCGAGGAAGAGGTCGTCGGCGAGGAGGCGCTCCCTGAACCATCTGAAGCCCAGCAGCCAATGGAGCAGCGGCGAGCGCTCCATATCCGCGAAGCGCTGCACGATGTCGCCCGTGACGCGGCCGCCCTCGACGGCCATGGCGAGGTCCGCCAGCAGGCTGGAGAGCTTCCTCCCCGCCTGCGGCAGCACGAACAGCGCCTCCCCCCGGTGGCCGCCCCACTCGCCGCCGCCGTCCCCTGTTTTGTCATCCCCGCCGCCGCCGCTGTTGTTGCCACCACCGCCGTCGGTGCCGTTTTTGCCGGGGAGGGCGAGGGAGAGGAGGGTGGGGAGGCGGGGGCGGGGAATGGCACGGAGGTGGAGCAGGAGGGAGCGGAGGAGGGAGAGGCAGGAGGCGGGAGGAGGAGGAGGAGGAGGGGGCGAGAGGTCATGCGGGAGGAGGATATGAGCAACCGACGGGAGAGCGTGGTGCTCTCGTGGTTTTTTTTCTTCGAGCCGGGGGGACAGATGACAGGGGTGGATCATGGGATTAGTGGGCTGAGCTAACCGTGGTTTGATGCTAAACATTCCGATGATTTGGATCGTTAGGTTCTTTAATTGGATGGATGAGATGAATTGGTTCTCCGCCCTCTCGTGCTTTTATAGAGGTAGTAGATAAAGGTCTGAATGTTGCATTTTTTAGAAGTTTGATGGATGAAATAATTAGCATGTGGTTTATACTGATCCGACATTATGGGACATTGTGCTTGCACATAACACATGTACTTGCACCTGCCGTCATTATTTTCCTCCCGTTGCAACGCACGGGCATTTTTGCTAGTCGCCTCCAATAGATTTGTGATGTAGAACTCCAACTCCAATAGATGGTGCATATGTGAAGATGTAAAACCGGATGCGCGGCTGTGTACAACCAATGTACAGCTAATATACAAGCGCATTTGAACATCAAACTCATCATGTAAAGCAATATTTTCAGATTTCTACAACCAAAAGTGCATCATATCAATCAAACTTTATAATCCTACAACCAAAAGTGCATCATATCAAACAAAGTTCTTGGTCCAATAAATTAAAATGCACATAAATATTCTTCACACCCCAAAAATAAACAAAATTCATTATAAATTTCAAGGGTGATCAAGTCATTACAATATTTGGACACGATTCGATCATGAAAAAATTTGCATTGGAAATTAAGATGACCAATCATATTGCAAAATTCACAAGTGGTGGGATGAACAAAGCGTAATTTTGTAGCAAATTCATCTATCACTTTAAACCACCAATTGGTTTTATCTTGTTTATGCTTCTTACAAAATCTATCATCTCTATAAGGCATGTCTTCACAAATTTTATGCACTCCACAAAAATTGACATGCTTATAAGAAACATTTTTGTCATGACTAGTGCAATCATCATTAGTATTTTGGATATTCATAGAGTTCATAATAACAACATTGCATATATGCTCACCATTCAAAGATTTTATGCCAAACATTTTATTGAATTCTTCTTCTAACAATTGGGCACAATTTTCCTTTCCACCATTTCACGAAGATATTAAAAAGCCGAAGCATATGAGGCAACCTCAGTTCCATATGTTTTTATTTTTCTTTTATAAACCAAACTAGTGATAAAACAAGAAAGGAAAAAGCTTACCTTCTACCGGGCGGTCGCGCGCGCCCGTCCGCCGGCTCCGTGGCCGTTTGATCGTGTGTTGATCAGACGGTCGACAGTGTCCCCGCGTTCGCCGAAGCCGCGTCTGTTTTTCTGCAACTCACCTGTTGTTTCAAGACAGTCATTCCTGCAACTGGGTAACCGTAGGGGGGCAGGGGTTCGGGGCTCGTCTGGATTAGAGGGCGAGCGACTGGATTTGGGAGCCGGCGGACGGGCGTGGCGGCGCAAGGCGTTGTGCCACCAGGCCTTATCCACCGCAGTGGAGACGACGACTTTCTCGGGATCGGCGGTGGCCGGCGATGACTCAAGCAGGTATGATTCAGAGATCAGTGGTTTCTGCAACAAAGATCTTGTTTCAGAAATAAAAAACGGTTCAGTGCTGAAGTTTTTTTTAAGCAACAGGGTCTAGATTTAGAAAATTTCTGCAATACAGGTCTTGTTTTAGAAAAAGTAGTTCGGTAGCGAGGTTTTTTTTGCAACATGGGTCTTGCTTTAGAAACATAGCCCTGGTTGCAAAAAGCGTTGGAGGAGCACACAATGTTAGAGCGTATGAGGCCAAACATTTGCAACATGACACATGTTTCAAAAACATAGTTTCAGTTTGCAAAAATCGTCAAAGGAGTGCCCAGCATGGGAGCTCATTGCCGTCATGCTGGAGTAGAGGCCGCGGCTGTTCTCGAAGCAGGCCTCCTCGGTGAGCTGGATTTGCGTCAGATCCAACCATGGTGCACCATAGTCTTGCAGAAACTTCAATTTAGTTCCTGCACGCCGGCGGTGGGTGCTACGTCTTGAGCTTGCGTTGGTTTTCCTTGAAGAGGAAAGGGTGATGCAGCAATATGAGCGTAAGTATTTCCCTCAGTTTTTGAGGACCAAGGTATCAATCCAGTAGGAGGCTCCTCAAAAGTCCCACACACCTACACAAACAAACAAAGAACTCGCAACCAACACAATAAAGGGGTTGTCAATCCCTTCACGGCCACTTGCAAAAGTGAGATCTGATAGAGATAGTATGATAAGATAAATATATTTTTGGTATTTTATAATATAGATAGGAAAAGTAAAGATGCAAATAAAAGTAGATTGAAAGCTTATATGATAAAAGATAGACCCGGGGGCCATAGGTTTCACTAATGGCTTCTCTCAAGATAGCATAAGTATTACGGTGGGTGAACGAATTACTGTCGAGCAATTGACAGAAAAGCGAATAATTATGAGATTATCTAGGCATGATCATGTACATAGGCATCACGTTCGCGAAAAGTAGACCGACTCCTGCCTGCATCTACTACTATTACTCCACACATCGACCGCTATCCAGCATGCATCTAGAGTATTAAGTTCATAAGAACAGAGTAACGCATTAAGAAAGATGACATGATGTAGAGGGATAAACTCAAGCAATATGATATAAACCCCATCTTTTTATCATCGATGGCAACAATACAATACGTGCCTTGTAACCCTTTATGTCACTGGGTAAGGACACCGCAAGATTGAACCCAAAGCTAAGCACTTCTCCCATGGCAAGAAAGATCAATCTAGTAGGCCAAACCAAACTGATAATTCGAAGAGACTTGCAAAGATAACTCAATCATACATAAAAGAATTCAGAGGAGATTCAAATATTTCTCGTAGATAAACTTGATCATAAACCCACAATTCATCAGAACTCGACAAACACACCACAAAAAGAGTTCAAATAGATCTCCACAAGAGAGGGGGAGAATATGGTATTGAGATCCAAAAAGAGAGAAGAAGCCATCTAGCTAATAACTATGGAGCCGAACTAGCGCTATCGTTTAACGCCCCTAGCTAGGTATAAAAGCAAAGATAGATCTAACGAGTGCCATCTTTGGCACTAAATTCATAAGTAGCCCGCATGATAGATTCATAAGGTAATTTGACTTTATTTCTTGGAAAGTGCTCCATGCCTTTCTTTAATGGAAATTGGAATCTAATATTCCCTTCCTTCATATCAATAATCGCGCCAATCGTTCTAAGGAAAGGTCTACCAAGAATAATAGGGCAAGAAAGATTGCAATCTATATCATGAACGATAAAATCCACGGGCACCAAATTTCTATTTGCAACAATGAGAACATCATTGATCCTTCTCATAGGCTTTTTAATGGTGGAGTCCGCAAGGTGCAAATTTAAAGAGCAATCATCAAGATCATGGAAACCTAGAATATCGCATAAAGTTTTCGGAATTGTGGAAACACCAGCACCCAAATCACACAAAGAAAAACACTCATGATCTTTAATTCTAATCTTTATAGTAGGTTCCCACTCATCATTAAGTTTTCTAGGTATAGAAACTTCCAAATTAAGTTTTTCATCATAAGATTGCATCAAGGCATCAACAATATGTTTGGTAAAAGCTTTATTTTGACTATAAGCATGAGGAGAATTAACAACGGATTGCAACAAGGAAATACAACCTTTTAAAGAACAATTATCATAATCAAATTCCTTGAAATCCGAGATAGTAGGTTCAATGTTATTTGAAGTTGAGGACTCTCCAATCCTACTTTTACCAAATTTAGCATCAAGATCTAAAACTCCGAATTCTTTGGACGCCTTCTAGGCAAAGTTGATTCATCATCAGTCCCATAATCATCCAAATTCATATTGCAAAACATAGATCTAATAGGAGACGCATCAATAACTTTAAGATCCTCATCATTATTTTCATGGAAACTAGAAGAACACACTTTTATAAAGCTATCTTTTTTAGCACGCAATCTAGCGGTTCTTTCCTTGCACTCGTCAACGGAAATTCTCATTACTTTGAGAGACTCATTGATATCATGCTTAGGAGGAGAAGATCTAAGTTTGAGAGAATCAACATCAAGCGAAAGTCTATCAACGTTCCTAGCCAAATCATCAACTTTGAGCAATTTTTCTTCAAGCAAAGCATTAAAATTCTTTTGAGAAATCATAAATTCTTTCACACTATTCTCAAAATCAGAGGGCATCTTATTAAAATTACCATAAGAATTATTGTAGGAATTTCCATAATTATTAGAGGAATTACTAGGGAACGGTCTAGCATTAAAGTTTCCTCTATAAGCATTGTTTCCAAAACTATTCCTACCAACAAAATTCACATCCATAGATTCATTATTATTCTTAATCAAAGAAGACAAAGGCATATCATTGGGATCAAGAGGAGTATTTTTAGTAGAAAACATCTTCATAAGTTCATCCGTCTTTCCACTCAAAACATTGATTTCTTCTATAGCATGCACTTTTTTACTAGAAGATCTTTCGGTGTGCCATTGAGAATAATTAGCCATAATATTATCAAGAAGTTTTGTAGCATCTCCTAACGTGATTTCCATAAACGTGCCTCCCGCAGCCGAATCTAAGAGATTTCTAGAAGCAAAGTTCAAACCGGCATAAAAATTTTGTATGATCATCCATAAATTCAAACCATGAGTAGGGCAATTGCGAAGCATCAATTTCATTCTTTCCCAAGATTGGGAAACATGCTCATGATCAAGTTGTTTAAAATTCATAATGTCATTCCTAAGAGTGATAATCTTAGCAGGAGGAAAATACTTAGAGATAAAAGCATCTTTGCACTTGTTCCAAGAATCAATACTATTTTTAGGCAAAGACGAAAACCAAACTTTAGCACGATCTCTAAGTGGAAACGGAAATAACTTCAATTTGACAATATTGTTATCCGTATCTTTCTTCTTCTGAATATCACACAAATCAACAAAGTTGTTTAGATGAGTAGCGGCATCTTCACTAGGAAGGCCGGCAAATTGATCTTTCATAACAAGATTCAGCAAAGCAGTATTGATTTCACAAGACTCAACATCATTAAGAGGAGCAATCGGAGTACTAAGGAAATCATTATTATTGGTATTCGAAAAATCACACAATTTGGTATTATCTTGCGCCATGGCAGCAAGTAATCCGACACACAAGCAAACAGAAAAAGGCAAGCAAAAAGAGAGGAGGAGATTGGGAAAGAGAGGGCGAATAAAACGGCAAGGGTGAAGTGGGGGAGAGGAAAACGAGAGGCAAATGGCAAATAATGTAAATGCGAGGGAGATGGATTTGTGATGGGTACTTGGTATGTCTTGACTTGAGCGAAGACCTCCCCGGCAACGGCGCCAGAAATCCTTCTTGCTACATCTTGAGCTTGCGTTGGTTTTCCTCGAAGAGGAGAGGGTGATGCAGCAATAGTAGCGTAAGTATTTCCCTCAGTTTTTGAGAACCAAGGTATCAATCTAGTAGGAGGCTCCTCAAAAGTCCCACGCACCTACACAAACAAACAAAGAACTCGCAACCAACACAATAAAGGGGTTGTCAATCCCTTCACGGCCACTTGCGAAAGTGAGATCTAATAAAGGTAGTAAGATAAGATAGATATTATTTTGGTATTTTATAATATAGATGCAAAAAGTAAAGATGCAAATAAAAGTAAATTGGAAGCAAATATGATAAGAGATAGACCCGGGGGCCATAGGTTTCACTAGTGTTTTCTCTCAAGATAACATAAGTATTATAGTGGGTGAACAAATTACTGTCGAGCAATTGATAGAAAAGCGAATAATGATGAGATCATCTAGGCATGATCATGTATATAGGCATCACGTCCATGACAAGTAGACCGACTCCTGCCTGCATCTACTACTATTACTCCACACATCGACCGACTCCTGCCTGCATCTAGAGTATTAAGTTCATAAGGAACAGAGTAACACATTAAGCAAGATGACATGATGTAGAGGGATAAACTCATGCAATATGATATAAACCCCATCTTGTTATCCTCGATGGCAACTATACAATACGTGCCTTGCAACCCTTTCTGTCACTGGGTAAGGACACCGTAAGATTGAACCCAAAGCTAAGCACTTTTCCCATGGCAAGAAAGATCAATCTAGTAGGCCAAACCAAACTGATAATTCGAAGAGACTTGCAAAGATAACTCAATCATACATAAAAGAATTCAGAGAAGATTCAAATATTATTCATAGATAAACTTGATCATAAACCCACAATTCATCGGATCTCGACAAACACACCGCAAAAAGAGTTTACATCGAATAGATCTCCACAAGAGAGGGGGAGAACATTGTATTGAGATCCAAAAAGAGAGAAGAAGCCATCTAGCTAATAACTATGGACCCATAGGTCTGTGGTAAACTACTCACAAATCATCGGAGGGGCAAGGATGTTGATGTAGAAGCCCTCCATGGTCGATTCCCCCTCCGGCATAGTGCCGTCGAAGGTTCCAAAATGAGATCTCGCGGATATAGAAGGTTACGGTGGTGGAAATTGTGTTTCGTCCTGCTCCTGGATGTTTTTGGGGTACGTAGGTATATATAGGAGGAAGAAGTACGTCGGTGGCCGCTCGAGG
>NC_041389.1:467195850-467241758 GCF_002162155.2 Triticum dicoccoides | reverse complement strand
GGGGCGCCCTCCTATCTCGTGGGAGCCTCGGCTGCTTCTTGACTCGCACTCCAAGTCCTCTGGATCACGTTCGTTCCAAAAATCATGCTCCCGAAGGTTTCATTCCATTTGGACTCCATTTGATATTCCTTTTCTTCGAAATACTGAAATAGGCAAAAAAACAGCAATATGGGCTGGGCCTCCGGTTAGTAGGTTAGTCCCAAAAATGATATAAATGTGTAAAATAAAGCCCATAAACATCCAATTAGGGTAATATAATAGCGTGGAACAATCAAAAATTATAGATACGTTGGAGATATCACATACCACTTAATACTAGCCATAGATGCATCAAAATAAGCAAACAACTCACGAAAAACAGAATCTGTCAAAAACAGAACAGTCTGTAGCAATCTATAACTAACGCAAACTTCGGGAACTCTAAAAATCCTACCAAAATAGGAAGTCATTTACAATTTATCTATTGATCAGAAGCAAAAATAATCAACGCAAAATCACGTTTATGTGATTTAACAAAACTAATTTCGTGCGTGCAAAGTTTCTTCTTTCCAGCAGAATCAAATTAACTATCACCATAGGTTATCCTATAGGTTCTACTTGGCACAAACACTAACTAAAACATAAAAACACATATAAACATAAGGTAGATGCAAAATTTATTACTAAACAGAAACAAAAACAAAAAACACAAATAAAATTGGGTTGCCTCCCAACTAGCGCTATCGTTTAATGCCCCTAGCTAGGCATAAAAGCGAAGATAGATCTAAGTAGTGCCATCTTTGGCACTAAATTCATAAGTAGCCCGCATGATAGATTCATAAGGTAATTTAACTTTCTTTCTTGGAAAGTGCTCCATGCCTTTCCTTAATGGAAATTGGAATCTAATATTCCCTTCCTTCATATCAATAATTGCACCAATCATTCTAAGGAAAGGTCTACCAAGAATAATAGGGCAAGAAAGATTGCAATCTATATCAAGAATGATAAAATCTATGGGCACCAAATTTCTATTTGCAACAATGAGAACATCATTGATCCTTCCCATTGGCTTTTTAATGGTGGAATCCGCAAGGTGCAAATTTAAAGAGCAATCATCAAGATCATGGAAACCTAGAATATCACATAAAGTTTTCGGAATCGTGGAAACACTAGCACCCAAATCACACAAAGAAAAACACTCATGATCTTTAATTCTAATCTTTATAGTAGTTCCCACTCATCATTAAGTTTTCTTGGTATAGAAACTTCCAAATTAAATTTTTCATCATAAGATTGCATCAAGGCATCAACGATATGTTTGGTAAAAGCTTTATTTTGACTATAAGCATGAGGAGAATTAACAACGGATTGCAACAAGGAAATACAACCTTCTAAAGAACAATTATCATAATAAAATTCCTTGAAATCCGAGATAGTGGGTTCAATACTATTTGAAGTCATGACCTCTCCAATCCCACTTTTACCAAATTTAGCATCAAGATCTAAAAACTCCTAATTATTGGGACACCTTCTAACTAAAGTTGACTCATCTCCAGTCCCATTATTACCAAGATTCATATTGCAAAACAAATATCTAATAGGGGACACGTCAATAACTTTAAGATCTTCATCATTATTTTCATGTAACTTTTCTGGTTTGGCAGCCATCTTATTGACTAAGGTAGCTTGCTTATCAGAAATTTGGGCTATAGCCTTCTCAAGACGGGTAATTTGAGAGTTCACACCATAAAATTCTTTATTCATATCATCAAGCTCCTTATTCATAAACCCCAAAAAACCTTTTTGTTCTTTAAGCTCTTTTCTGAAGAAATTATTATGCTGAAATAGCAAAGTCATAAAGCTTCTAACATTTGATTCAATCTCTTCCAACCTTCTAAGAAGGAGGTCGATACTCTTAGGCAAAGCCATAAGGACAAACAGGCACACAAGCAAACAGAAAAAGGCAAGAGAAAAAGAGAGGAGAAGATTGGGAAAGCGAGGGCGAATAAAACGGCAAGGGTGAAGTGGGGGAGAGGAAAACGAGAGACAAATGGAAAATAATGTAAATGCGAGGGAGATGAGTTTGTGATGGGTACTTGGTATGTCTTGACTTGAGCGAAGGCCTCCCCGGCAACGGCGCCAGAAATCCTTCTTGCTACATCTTGAGCTTGCGTTGGTTTTCCTTGAAGAGGAAAGGGTGATGCAGCAATAGTAGCATAAGTATTTCCCTCAATTTTTGAGAACCAAGGTATCAATCTAGTAGGAGGCTCCTCAAAAGTCCCACGCACCTACACAAACAAACAAAGAACTCGCAACCAACGCAATAAAGGGGTTGTCCATCCCTTCACGGCCACTTGCGAAAGTGAGATATGATAGAGATAGTATAATAAGATAAATATATTTTTGGTATTTTATAATATAGATAGGAAAAGTAAAGATGCAAATAAAAGTAGATTGAAAGCTTATATGATAAAAGATAGACCCGGGGGCCATAGGTTTCACTAGTGGCTTCTCTCAAGATAGCATAAGTATTACAGTGGGTGAACAAATTACTGTCGAGCAATTGATAGAAAAGCGAATAATTATGAGATTATCTAGGCATGATCATGTATATAGGCATCACGTCCACGACAAGTAGACTGACTCCTGCCTGCATCTACTACTATTACTCCACACATCGACCGCTATCCAGCATGCATCTAGAGTATTAAGTTCATAAGAACAGAGTAACGCATTAAGAAAGATGACATGATGTAGAGGGATAACTCAAGCAATATGATATAAACCCCATCTTTTTATCCTCGATGGCAACAATACAATATGTGCCTTGCAACCCTTTCTATCACTGCGTAAGGACACCGCAAGATTGAACCCAAAGCTAAGCACTTCTCCCATGGCAAGAAAGATCAATCTAGTAGGACAAACCAAACTGATAATTCGAAGAGACTTGCAAAGATAACTCAATCATACATAAAAGAATTCAGAGGAGATTCAAATATTTCTCATAGATACACTTGATCATAAACCCACAATTCATCGGATCTCGACAAACACACCGCAAAAAGAGTTACATCAAATAGATCTCCACAAGAGAGGGGGAGAACATGGTATTGAGATCCAAAAAGAGAGAAGAAGCCATCTAGCTAATAACTATGGACCCGAAGGTCTGTGGTAAACTACTCACAACTCATTGGAGGGGCTATGGTGTTGATGTATAAGCCATCCATGGTCGATTCCCCCTCCGGCAGAGCGCCGGCGAAGGCTCCAAGATGGTATCTCACGGATACAGAAGGTTACGGTGGTGGAAATTGTTTTTCGTTTGCTCCCTGGATGTTTTCGGGGTACATAGGTATATATAGGAGGAAGAAGTACGTCGGTGGCTGCTCGAGGGGCCCAGGAGACAGGCGGGCACGCCCAGGAGGGGTGGGCGCGCCCTCCTATCTCCTGACCGCCTCGATTGCTTCTTGACTTGCACTCCAAGTCCTTTGGATCACGTTCGTTCCAAAAATCACGCTCCCGAAGGTTTCATTCCGTTTGGACTCTGTTTGATATTCGTTTTCTTCGAAATACTGAAATAGGCAAAAAAACAGCAATATGGGCCGGGCCTCTGGTTAGTATGTTAATCCCAAAAATGATATAAATATGTAAAATAAAGCCCATAAACATCCAAAAAGGGTAATATAATAGCATGGAACAATAAAAAATTATAGATACGTTGGAGATGTATCACCGGGCTGATTTTGCGATGGATTGCGGCAGCGCAGCGCGAGGCGCAACTCTGTTGGGGCCGGAGGAAATAGTGTTGTTTCCGCAACAGAGCGGTTGTTGCGGGAAATAACGAGTGTGCATGCGGGGCGCGGACAGTAGATTGGACGGCTATCTGTATGGGCATCCAACGGCCGTCGAGGCGACGGATAAAATCTAAACATCGACCGGCGGACGCGTAGCATGGCCCAACGAGAAACTAAAAGGTTCAATTGCAATCTAAAGATATACCTTCAAGCACTCACCTCCCCGGCAACAACGTCAAAAAAGAGCTTGATGTCTACTACACAACTTTATTGTTGTAGACTCGTGTGGGGCCTCCAAGCCAGAGTTTTGTAGGATAGTAGCAATTTTTCCTCAAGTGGACGACCTAAGATTTATCAATCCATGGGAGGCGTAGGATGAAGATGGTCTCTCTCAAACAACACTGCAATCAAATACAAGATATCTCTTGTGTCACCAACACACCTAATACAACGGAAAATTGTATGGGTGCACTAGTTCGGCGAAGGGATGGTGATACAAGTGTAGTATGGATACTATATATATATATATATAGGTTTTTATAATCTGAAAATAAAAAACAGCAAGGTAGCAATTGGTAAAATGGAGAAAAAATGGTATTGGAATGCTCAGAACCAAGGCCTAGGGTTCATTATTTTGCTAGTGCAATCTGTCAACAGTGCTAAGATAATTGAATCATATAACAATCCCTCAAAGTGCAACGAAGAGTCACTCCAAAGTTCTTATCTAGCGGCACTGGAGGAGCTACATGTATCCGTGTAGGGGCCATACCCCCCCAACCTTGACAAAATATCTGGAAAAAAATTTGAAGGTGCTTAATTAGGAAAAACTTTAGTCTTTGGCCCCCTCAGAGATTGCTGTATTTGCCTTTTGCCTCTCCAGCATTTCTTGTCTAGCTCTGTCACTGTCTAGCAGACAACATAATACGAAATTATTTGTATGGTACGAAACCACCTCAAAGTTATCCTTTCCGATCAATCCATTGAGTTATTCCTATAAGTGTCACAAACAATCCTAGAGTTCGTACTAAAATAACACCATATGATACACATCAACCAACTCTAATGTCACCTAGATACTCCAATGTCACCACAAGTATCCGTGAGTTGATTATACGATATGCATCAAACAACTTTAGATTAACACAAAGAACTTCAAAGAGTGCCCGAAGATTTCTACCGGAGAAATAAGGACGAAAACATGCATCAACCCCTATGCATAGATTACCACAATGTCACCTCGGGAATCCATGAGTTGAGTGCCAAAACATCTGTCAAGTGAATCAATAGAATACCCCATTCTCACCACGGGTATTCATATGCAAGACATACATCAAGTGTTCTCAAATCTATAAAAGTATTCAACCCGATAATAGTGAAACCTCAAAGGTAAATTCAATTCATCACAATAAGATAGAGAGGGAGAAAAACCATATGATCAAACTATATTAACAAAACTCGTGGTACATCAAGATCATGCCAAACCAAGAACACAAGAGAGAGAGAGAGAGAGAGAGAGATCAAATACATGGCTACTAGTACATACCCTCAACCCCGAGGGTGAACTACTCCCTCCTCATCATGGTGCCACCAGGATGATGAAGATGGCCTCCAGCGATGATTTCCCCTCCGGCAGGGTGCCATAATAGGGTCTCGATTGAGTTTTCGTGGATACAGAGGCTTGCAGCGGCGGAACTTCTCATCTAGGGTTCTTTTCGGGGTTTTGGGTATTTATAAATTTTTTTGGCATCGGTCTCATGCCAGGGGGGGGGGGTGCCCAAGGGGCCCATAAGCTCGGGGGGTGCTCCCTAGGGTGCGCGCCTCCCAGGCTTGTGGCTCCCTCAGCCCTCTCCTGGCCCAGCTTCGGTGCTCTGTGGGTCTCTTCTGGTCCATAAAAAATCATTGTAAATTTTCATCCCATTCCGAGAACTTTCATTTATGCAAAAAAAATGACAACACGATGGTTCTGCTAAAAACGTTGTTAGTCCGGGTTAGTTTCATTCAAATCATACCAAAACCATAGAAAATTGTTATAACATGGCATGAATACTTCATAAATTATAGATACGTTGGAGACGTATCAACATGACTCAGACTCCTCTCTGTTCAATAACAAATAGCGAGACCTGGATGCCCATATTGGTTCCCACATATTCAACAAAGATCTTTATCAGTTGAACCACGATGTTGAGGATTCGGGTAATCCCGTATGCAATTCCCTTTGTCCGGTGATATGTTATTTGCCCGAGATTCGATGGTCGGCATCTCCATACCTAGTTCAATCTCGTTAACGACAAGTCTCTTTACTCGTTTCCATAATACAAGATCCCGTGACTAAACTCATTAGTCACCTGAAGCTTCATGTGATATTGTATTACCGAGTGGGCCCAGAGATATCTCTCCATCATATGGAGTGACAAATCCTAGTCTTGATCCATGCAACCCAACAGAGACCATCGGAGATACATATAGAGCACCTTTATGATCACCCAGCTACATAGTGACATACGACATTCCTCTGGTATACAGGAGTAGCATGATCTCATGGTCGAATGAACAGATACTTGACATGAAGAAAGCTATAGCAAATAAACAAAGTGATGCGATCTTATGCTAAGCTTACGGTTGGGTCTTGTCCATCACATCATTCTCCTAATGATGTGATACCATTATCAAATGACAAATTGTGTCTATGGTCAGGAAACCATCAGCAACTATGATCAACGAGCTAGTCTAATAGGGCTCATTAGGGACACAATGTTGTTCATGTATTCACACAACATTGTGAGGTCTCTGTGCCCATCTTCTGCTATATGGAGGGTTTTGACCTGGAAAAAAAATCATAAAGAAGCTTTCGGGACGAAGTGCCGCCGTCTTGAGGCGGAACCCGTGCAGAAGCAATCTAGGGCTCCGGCGGAGCTGTTCTGCCGGGGAAACTTCCCTCCCGAAGGGGGAAATCGAAGCCATCGTCATCACCAACGACCCTCTCATCGAGAGGGGGTCAATCAACATCAACATCTTCACCAACGCAATCTCCTCTCAAACCCTAGCTCATCTCTTGTATCCGACCTTTGTCTCAAAACCTCAGATTAGTACGTGTGGGTTGCTAGTAGTGTTGATTACTCCTTGTAGTTGATGCTAGTTGGTTTATTCGATGGAAGATCATATGTTCAGGTTCATAATGCTATTTAATACCCCTATGATTATGAACATGAATATGCTTTGTGAGTAGTTGCGTTTGTTCCTGAGGACATGGGATAAGTCTTGTTATAAGTAATCATGTGAGTTTGGTATTCGTTCGATATTCTGATGAGATGTATGTTGTCTCTCCTCTAGTGGTGTTATGTGAACATCGACTACATGACACTTCACCATAATTTGGGCCTAAGGGAAGGCATTGGGAAGTAATAAGTAGATGATGGGTTGCTAGAGTGACAGAAGCTTAAACCCTAGTTTATGCGTTGCTTCGTAAGGGGCTGATTTGGATCCACATGTTTCATGCTATGGTTAAATTTATCTTAATTCTTCTTTAGTCGCAGATGCTTGCGAGAGGGGTTAATCATAAGTGGGAGGCTTGTCCAAGTAAGGAAAGCACCCAAGCACAGATCCACCCACATATCAAATTATTAAAGTAGCGAACGCGAATCATATGAGCATGATGAAAACTAACTTGACAATAATTCCCATATGTCCTCGGGAGCGCTTTGCTTTATATAAGTGTAACATCCCAAATTTTCAATTTGGAATGTTATACATTAGATCATCATTGCGTATCATATTTTATTACATTTTTGGCTGATCCTAGAAATTCTACGCAACTCAAGGACCCACGGAGAGAGTTGGGGATTTCATTATTTTCATATTTGAGTTTTCTCAAATTTTGAAAAGAGGATCATTTTCTTTTAATTATTATTTCTCTTTGAATATTTCTTATATAAAAATTAAAGAGATGGGATAAAATGACTTCTCCAAAATAAAGAAATATTGAAGGGAAAATATTAAAATCAAATAAGCATTTTTTGGAGTTTTATCGCTATTTTATTTGAATTAGGGAAAAATGCGGTTTTCAAAATTGCATTAGAGGCCCAAATAAATGTTCACTTTTTCTGCTATATTCTTAGAGGACGGGGAAAATTTATTTCAGGATTTTTGGAGTCCGTTTAGTATTTCTTTTAATCGTTTTTCTGCGTGTCAGGATATTTTTTTTAAAAGGAACCGACTTAGTCGGGCCGTGCCCGACCTAGACTTCTCTGGCCGGCCTTTATAAGGCCCGACCCCGGGACACCGCCAGCCCAGCCACCGGCCCCGCAACCCTAACCCTAGCCTGCCGCCGCCAGCCGCGCCGCCGCCGCCGCTAGCCGCCGCCGCCGCACCCTGCCGCCGCACCTTGCCGCAGCCACCCGCCAGCCCTGCCGCCGCCCCGCCGCCGCCCGCCGGAGTTGCCCGCCGCCGCCGGAGTTTTCGCCGCCGGTTTTATTTTAAAAACCATTCGGTTTTATTTCGAAAACCTAGATTCGCTTTTTTAGATTAGATCGGTTCGGTTTTTCCGGTTTAGTTTAATAGCGGACATTCGTCCGTACATTCGTTTTAACGAACGGTGTTCACCCATTAGCCGCAGACAATGAACATTCTTTCGTTAGTCTGTTCGTCAGTTTTTCTTTTTTCAGGGTTTTTCCGTGATTATTTTCGATTGCGATTTCTGCCCTGATCTTCGTTTTAGTTTATCTTTTCACTCATTTATCGGAATCAGGCGATTCAAGCGCCTAGATCTTTGTCTCGAAGCCCTCTTTCTGTTTAAACAACTTGAACAAGATTTTGGTACTGTAAACTTTGACTTTAGTCCAGATTAGTAAACGGATCTCGTTTCTTTCGCAGTTTGAGTTTCGTTGCTTCGTTTGATTTGATTCTTTTTGCAAACCGGAGTTCTTAAGTTGAACTTTGTGGTTAGATCTTTTATTTGAGTTTTACCCATGCTTCTAGTTGAGTGCTTATGTATGTTATTGTTTGTTTGCGATAGAGTACCCAGAGTGCGAAGCGTGCTTCTACGAGTCTCTAGGTTTCACGGATCATCAACAAGGCAAGTAACACTTTGATCATACCTATTTACTACCCAATTTTGTTGCATTAGATCAACCCTCTAACATTGCATGGTTAGGATCTGATTAATATGTGGGTTTTGGGAAGTAGATGATGAGGTAGAACCTATTGCCCTGTTTATTATCAAACCTTTGGGAGTTACTTCTATGCTGAGTTTATATTGCTATGCTATGCTCGTAGACGTGGTTTGGGTGAGTGTATCCATGATAGATGTGAGTATTGCTAATTAATGGTTAACTTAAGGTGGTTAATTAAATACACATCTGGGTGGATTGCTCGAGGCACCCTGGAGTACCCAGTGGTTGTCAGGGCACCTGGAGAATCCAGTGTTGTCCTAGGATATCCCGGAGTACGCGTGTGATCATCCTACGGTCCGCCACCCAGGCTCAAAGGGATCATAAGATTATTCATGCTAGAAACTTCCATGTGCAGCCACAAGCTATTATGGGCTCTACCATAGTTGAGTATGTTGCATGACCTCTTTCAGTGGTGGTCTAGCAGATTTAGGGGAAAGTAGGTGTAACTGTCCACCCAGAGTAAAGAGTTATTGTTTCAGAAAGACTGTGTCTCGAATCTCTGACCATGGATGTATTCGAGTCTTGTGGGGAAAAGTGCGCAAACCTCTGCAGAGTGTACAAACTAATCATGGTTAGCCGTGTCCCCAATTATGGACATCTTGAGTATCTGGTTCTTGGATTATCATGTTGATCTCATCACTCTAAATATAATTTTATTGGGTTTAATAATGATGCTTAATTGGGATTGAGTTGGAGGAACCTTCTCAATGTTTAACAACCACCATGATAGTTAAATCTTTTTATTCCTTTGTTGTCGGGGAAAATTGGCTTTATGCAAAACTGTAACCATAGAGCTTTCCACCAGCCATATATGCATGTAGTGATAGCATTTATTCTATTCATTACTCTATGTGTTATATTGCCAGCATATTCCATGTGCTGACTCGTTTCGGGCTGCAACTTTTCATGTTGCAGACTTTTCAGACGACGAGTAAGGTGCCATAGGTCGTTGTCTTTCACTCAGCTATGCCGTTGGAGTTGATGGACTCACTTTATCTTCCAAGCCTTCCGCTGTTATCATTTTTAGATGGCCTTAAGCCATATTATTGTACTAAGTTCTCTTTTGAGACATTCAATGTAATAAGTGTGTGATTGCTACTCTGTTATAAATCCTCGAGTACTGTGCGTGTCAGCATTACCGATCCAGGGATGACACTAATGCATAGAGACTAGACTGTTTGAGGTCTGGTCGCTATAATAAGAGTTCGTCCAGGCTTGTCCTTTGGTACAAAAAGGATTGGGCTACCTTGCTGCACCTTAGTTTCACTTGTTACTTGTTACCCGTTATGAATTATCTTATCACACAACTATCTGTTACCGATAATTTCAGTGCTTGCAGAGAATACCTTGCTGAAAACCGCTTCATTTCCTTCTGCTCCTTGTTGGGTTCGACACTCTTACTTATCGAAAGGACTACGATAGATACCCTATACTTGTGGGTCATCAAGACTCTTTTCTGGCGCCGTTGCCGGGGAGTGAAGCGCCTTTGGTAAGTGGAATTTGGTAAGGAAACATTTATATTACATGCTGAAATTTACTGTCACTTGTCACTATGTAAAATAATCCTTTGAGGGGCTTGTTCGGGGTATCTTCACCCGACCAGTAGAGCAAGAAGTTTCTCCTCAACCTACTAAACCTACTGAAAATATTTATTATGAAATTCCTTCAGGTATGATAGAGAAACTGCTAGCTAATCCTTATGCAGGAGATGGAACATTACATCCTGATATGCATTTAATCTATGTGGATGAAGTTTGTGGATTATTTAAGCTTGCATGTTTGCCTGAGGATGAAGTCAGAATCAGGTCTTCCCTTTATCTTTGAAGGAGAAGGCATTGACATGGTATAGGCTATGCGATGATATTGGGACTTGGAACTACAACCGATTGAAATTGGAATTTCATCAGAAGTTTTATCCTATGCATCTGGTTCATCGTGATCGGAATTATATTTATAATTTTTGGCCTCGTGAAGGATAAATTATCGCTCAAGCTTGGGGGAGGCTTAAATCAATGTTATATTCATGCCCCAATCATGGGCTCTTAAGAGAAATTATTATTCAGAATTTTTATGCTCGACTTTCTCGTAATGATCAATCCGTGCTCTATACTTCTTGTACTGGTTCTTTTATGAAGAAGACTATTGAATTCAAATGAGATTTATTGGAAAGAATTAAACAGAACTCTGAAGATTGGGAACTCGATGAAGGTAAGGAGTCAGGTATAAACCTTAAGTTTGATTGTGTTAAATCTTTTATGGATACCGATGCTTTTCATGAATTTAGCACTAAATATGGACTTGACTCTGAAATAGTAGTTTCTTTCTGTGAATCATTTGCTACTCATGTTGGTCTCCCTACGGATAAGTGGTTTAAATATCATCCTCCCATTGAAGTAAACTAGTGGAACCTATTAAAGCTGAAGAAGAAACTATTACTTATAATCCTGATCCTATTCTTCCTACTGCTTACATTGAAAAACCACCTTTTCCTGTTATGATAAAAGAACATGCTAAAGCTTCAACTGTGGTTCATAAGAGTTATACTAGAACACCTACACCTCATGAACAAATCAAAGTTGAACCTAGTGTTGCTATGGTTAAAGATATCTTGGTCGATAATATTGATGGGCATGTTATTTATTTCTGTGATGAAGCTGCTAGAATTGCCAAACCCGACCTGTTGTTGGCATGCCTATTGTTTTTGTTAAAATAGGAGATCATTGTTATCATGGCTTATGTGATTTGGGTGCTAGTGTGAGTGCAATACCCTTTACCTTATATCAAGAAATTATGAATGATAATGAACTAGATAAAATAGAATATATTGATGTTACTATTAAGCTTGCTAATAGAGATACTATATCACCAATTGGGATTGTTAGAGATGTTGAAGTCTTGTGTGAGAAAATAAAATATCCTACTGATTTTATTGTTCTTGGTTGCCCACAAGATGATTTTTGTCCCATTATATTTGGTAGACCTTTCTTGAACACTGTTAATGCTAAGATAGGTTGCGAGAAAGAAACTGTTAGTGTAAGTTTTGGGGATGTGTCTCACGAGTTTAATTTCTCCAAATTTCATAGACAACCCCATGATAAAGAATTGCCTAGTAAAGATGAAATTATTGGTCTTGGTTCTATTGCTGTGCCTCCTACTGATCCTTTAGAACAATATTTGCTAGACCATGAAAATAATATGTTTATGAATGAATTAAAGGAATTAGATGAGATTTTCTTTAAACATATGCCTGTGTTGAAACACAATTTGCCTGTTGAAACTCTTGGAGATCCTCTACCACCTAAGAGTGATCCTGTGTTTGGTCTTAAACAATTACCTGATACACGGAAATATGCTTATCTTGATGAAAATGAGATATATCCCATTATTATTAGTGCTAACCTTTCAGAGCATGAAGAAAATAAATTATTGAAAATTCTGAAGAAGCACTGTGCCGCTATTGGATATACTCTTGATGATCTTAAGGGCATTAGTCCCACTCTATGTCAGCACAAAATTAATATGGAGCCTGATGCTAAACCAGTTGTTAATCATCAACGACGGTTAAATCCTAAGATGAAGGAAGTAGTAAGAAATGAAATATTAAAGCTCCTGGAAGCAGGTATAATTTATCCTATTGTTGATAGTAGATGGGTAAGTCCTGTTCATTGTGTCCCTAAGAAGGGAGGTATTACTGCTGTTCCTAATGATAAAAATGAATTTATTCCACAAAGAATTGTTACAGGTTATAGAATGGTAACTGATTTTAGAAAATTAAACAAAGCTACTAGGAAAGGTCATTACCCTCTACCTTTTATTGATCAAATGCTAGAAATACTATCAAAACATACACACTTTTGCTTTCTAGATGGTTATTCTAGTTTTTCTCAAATACCTGTGTCACAAGAGGATCAAGAAAAAACTACCTTTACTCGCCCTTTTGGTACCTTTGCTTATAGACCTATGCCTTTTGGTTTATGCAATGCACCTACTACCTTTCAAAGATGTATGACTGCTATATTTTTTGACTTTTGTGAAAAGATTGTTGAGGTTTTCATGGATGATTTCTCTGTTTACGGAACTTCTTTTGATGATTGCCTAAGCAACCTTGATTGAGTTTTGCAGAGATGTGAAGAAACTAATATTGTCTTGAATTAGGAGAAGTGCCACTTTATGGTCAATGAAGGCATTGTCTTGGGGCATAAAATCTCCGAAAGAGGTATTGAAGTGGATAAAGCTAAAGTTGATGCTATTGAAAAAATGCCGTGTACTAAAAATATCAAAGGTACAAGAAGTTTCCTTTGTCATGCTGGTTTCTATAGGAGATTTATTAAAGACTTCTCTAAAATTTCTAGGCCTCTCACAAATCTCTTGAAAAAAGATGTCCCATTTGTTCAAAGTTATTTTATTAATTGTCTTATACCCTATTTTTGATTTTGATAGTATGGTGTAGCGTATCTTATGCAAACGGAATTCTAAGTTTTCTTTATTTTATTTTATTATGCAATAAGAAGAATTCTTCCATTTTCTTTTTCTTTAGTTGCGGGAAAACCCAAATTAAAACTTTGATGATGATTGTGTAGAAGCATTTGAAATACTTAAGAAAGCCTTGATTTCTGCACTTATTGTTCAACCACCTGATTGGAATCTACCCTTTGAAATTATGTGTGATGCTAATGATTATGCTGCTGGTGCTGTTCTAGGACAAAGAGTTGATAAGAAATTGAATGTTATTCATTATGCTAGTAAAACTCTAGACAATGCTCAAACTAATTATGCTACCACTAAAAATAATTTCTAGCAGTTGTATTTGCTTGTGATGAGTTCAGATCTTATATTGTTGATTCCAAAGTAATTGTTCACACTGATCATGCTGCTATTAAATACCTTATGGAAAAGAAAGATGCTAAACCTAGACCTATAAGATGGGTTCTAACCTCGTAGTAGACAACTTGTCTAGGTTAGAAAATATTCTTGAGGACCCACTACCTATTGAAGATAGCTTTCCTGATGAACAACTAGCTGTCATAAATGCTTCTCATAGTGCTCCATGGTATGCTGATTATGCTAATTACATTGTTGCTAAACTTATACCACCTAGTTTCACATACCAGCAAAAGAAAAAGTTTTTCTATGATTGAAGACATTACTTTTGGGATGACTCACACCTTTATAAAGGAGTAGATTGTGTTATTAGACGTTGTGTAACTGAGCATGAACATGAACATATTCTAAGGAAGTGTCACTCCGAGGCCTATGGAGGACACCATGCTGGAGATAGAACTGCAAACAAGGTATTAAAATCTGGTTTTTATTGGCCTACTCTCTTCAAATATGCTTGTAAGTATGTATTGTCTTCTAATGAATGCCAAAGAATTGGTAATATTAGTACACATCAGGAAATGCCTATGAATTATTCACTTGTTATTAAACCATTCAACGTTTGGGGCTTTGATTATATGGAACCTTTTCCTTCCTCTAATGGGTTTACACATATTTTAGTTGCTGGTGATTACGTTACTAAGTGGGTAGAAGCTATTCCGACTAGTAGTGTTGATCATAACACTTTTATTAAAATGCTTAAAGAAGTTATTTTCCCGAGGTTAGGAGTCCCTAGATATTTAATGACCGATGGTGCTTCACACTTTATTCATGGTCTTTTTCATAAATTGCTTGCTAAGATGTCAACCATAGAATTGCATCTCCTTATCGTCCTCAGTCTAGTGGTCAACTAGAATTGACTAATAGAGAAATTAAATTGATCCTGCAAAAGACCATCAATAGATCTAGAAAGAATTGGTCTAACAAACTTGATATGCATTATGGGCTTATAGAACTGCTTATAAAAACCCTATGGACATGTCTTCGTGTAAAATGGTTTATGGAAAAGCATGTCACTTACCTATAGAACTAGAGCATAAAGCTTATTGGGAAATTAAAGAGCTCAACTATGATTTCAAACTGGCCGGTGAAAAGAGGTTATTTGACATTAGCTCACTGGATGAATGGAGAACCCAAGCTTATGAAAATGCCAAGTTGTTTAAAGAAAAAGTTAAAACATGGCATGACAAAAGGATAAAAAAGCGCGAATTCAATGTAGGTGACCATGTCTTGCTATACAAATATCGTTTTAAGTTTTTTCAGGAAAACTTCTCTCTAAATGGGAAGGTCCTTACATTATTGAGGAGGTTTATCGTTCCGGTGCCATCAAGATCAACAATGCCGAAGGCACAAACCGGAAGGTGGTAAACGGGCAAAGAATCAAACATTATATCTTAGGTACTCCCATAAATGTTGAACCAATATTATTAATGCCATAACACCAGAGGAGTACATAAGGGAGATCTACCAGAACGTTTCAGACTCTGAAAAGGAATAGGTATGTGGTACGGTAAGTAAACTGACTCCAAAACTTTTTCAATGGCAATTTTACTCCATTTTGGAATATTAAAAAAATTAGGAAAATTAAAAGTAGTCTGAAAAGTACATGAGGAGGCGACAAGCCATGGGGGCGCGCCCTACCCCCCTGGGCGCGCCTCCCTGGCTTGTGTCCACCTCGTGTGCCCTCCAGACTCTGTTTTCTTGTAGTACACTCCTTTTGGTCGATAAAAAATCATTATATAATCTCCCGAAGGTTTTCACCTCCGTATCCCAGCAATATCCCCTGTTTTCATTTTGAGCTGTTTTTTGCTAGAGTTTTCAAGGCCATGCATCATGTCGTCCCCCTTCTCCAACAATGTGGACGACGATGCTTGGTTGATGTAGATGGAACTTAGGAGGGAGGTGTTGGGGAACGCGGTAATTTCAAATTTTTTCCTATGATCACATAAGATCTATCTAGGTGATGCATAGCAACGAGAGGTGAGAGTGTGTCCACGTACCCTCGTAGACCGAAAGCGGAAGCGTTTCAATAACACAGTTGATGTAGTCGAACTTCTTCATGATCCAACCGATTAAGTACCGAACGTACGACACCTCCGCATTCAGCACATGTTCAGTTCGATGACGTCCCTCGTGCTCTTGATCCAGTTGAGGATGATGGTGAGTTCCGTTACCACGACGGCATGGCGACGGTGATGATGATGCTACCGGCGCAGGGCTTTGCCTAAGCACTACGATGGTATGATCGAGGTGTGTAACTATGGAGGTGGGCACCGCAGATGGTTGGGAGAGAAACTTGTTTGTCTTAGGGTGCCCCTTGCCCCCGTATATAAAGGAGCAAGGGGGAGACTGGACGGCCCCTAGGGGCGCGCCCAAGAGAGGAGTCCTACTAGGACTACTAGTCCTAGTAGGATTCCACCACAAGGGAGAGATGGGAAAGGAAGGAGAGGGAGAGGGAGTAGGAAAGGGGGCGCCCCCCCTTCCCTTGTCCTATTCTGACTCCAAGGGGGGGGGGGCTTGCCCTGGCCGCCCTCCTGTCCCTCCACTAAGGCCCATGGTGGCCCATTAGTTCCCCCCTCCCCCCCGAGGAGGAGGGGGGGGGGTTCCAATAACCCCTCCGGCACTCCGGTTTTATCCAAAACTTTCCGGAACTCCTCTGGTGTCCAAATAACATGGTCAAATATATCAATCATCATGTCTCAACCATTTTGAGACTCCTTGTCATGTCCGTGATCTCATCCGGGACTCCGAACAAACTTCGATCATCAAAAACACATAACTCATAATACATATCGTCATCGAACGTTAAGCGTGCGGACCCTACGGGTTCGAGTACTATGTAGACATGACTGAGACACATCTCCGGTCAATAACCAATGGCGGAACTTGGATGCTCATATTGGCTCCTACATATTCTATGAAGATCTTTATCGGTCAAATAGCAAAACAACATATGTTGTTCCCTTTGTCATCGGTATGTTACTTGCCCGAGATTCGATCGTCGATATCATCATACCTAGTTCAATCTCATTACTGGCAAGTCTCTTTACTCGTTTTGTAATACTTCATCCCACAACTAACTCATTAGTCACATTGCTTGCAAGGGTTATAGTGATGAGTATGACCGAGAGGGCCTAGAGATACCTCTCCGAAACACGGAGTGACAAATCCTAATCTCGATCTATGCCAACCCAACAAACACCTTCGGAGACACCTGTAGAGCATCTTTATAATCACCCATTTATGTTGTGACGTTTGATAACACACAAGGTGTTCCTCCGGTATTCAGGAGTTGCATAATCTCATAGTCTGAGGAACATGTATAAGTCATGAAGAAAGCAGTAGCAATGAAATTGTAATGATCATAATGCTATGCTAACGGATGGGTCATGTCCATCACATCATTCTCCTAATGATGTTATCCCGTTCATCAAATGACAACACATGTCTATGGTTAGAAAACATAACCATCTTTGATTAACAAGCTAGTCTAGTAGAGGCATACTAGGGACACTATGTTTTGTCTATGTATTCACACATGTACTAAGTTTCCGGTTAATACAATTCTAGTATGAATAACAAACATTTATCATGATATAAGAAAATAAATAATAACTTTATTATTGCCTTCCTTCAGTCTCCCACTTGCACTAGAGTCAATAATCTAGTTCACATCGCCATGTGATTTAACACCAATAGTTCACATCTTTATGTGATTAACACCCATAGTTCACATCACCATGTGACCAAAACCCAAAGGGTTTACTAAAGTCAATAATCTAGTTCACATTGCTGTGTGATTAACACCCAAAGAGTACTAAGGTGTGATCATGTTTTGCTCGTGAGATAAGTTTAGTCAACGGGTCTGTCACATTCAGAGCCGTATGTATTTTGCAAATATTCTATGTCTACAATGCTCTACATGGAGCTACTATAGATAATTGCTCCCACTTTCAATATGTATCCAGATTGAGACTTAGAGTCATATGGATCGTGTAAAAGCTTGCATCAACGTAACTCTTTACGACGAACTCTTTATCACCCTCATAACTAAGAAACATTTCCTTAGTCCTCACTAAGGATAATTTTGACCGCTGTCCAGTGATCTACTTGTAGGTCACTATTGTTCGCCCTTGCTAAACTCATGGCAAGGTACACAATAGGTCGGGTACACAACATAGCATACTTTATAGAACCTATGACTGAGGCATAGGGAATGACTTTCATTCTCTTTCTATCTTCTACCGTGGTCGGGCTTTGAGTCTTACTCAATTTTACACCATGTAATAATTGACAAGAACTCCTTCTTTGACTGATCCATTTTGATCTCTTTCAAAAACCTTGTCAAGGCATATACTCATTGAAAAATCTTATCAAGCGTCTTGATCTATCTCTATATATCTTGATGCCCAAGATGTAAGTAGCTTCACTGAGGTCTTTCATCGAAAAACTCTTATTCAAGTATCCCTTTATGTTATCCAGAAATTCTATATCATTTCCAATCAACAATATGTCATCTACATATAATATTAGAAATGCTACAGAGCTCCCACTCACTTTCTTCTAAATACATGCTTCTCCAAAAGTTTGTATAAAACCATATGTTTTGATCACACTATCAAAGCGTTTATTCCAACTCCGAGAGGCTTGCACCAGTCCATAAATGGATTGCTGGAGCTTGCACACTTTGTTAGCACCCTTTGGATCGACAAAACCTTATGGTTGCTGATACGTCTATTTTGCATCATGCTTTTATATCAATATTTATTGCATTATGGGCTGTTATTACACATTATGTCACAATACTTATGGCTATTCTCTCCTATTTTACAAGGTTTATCATCGGCAGCTGGAATTCTGGCTAGAAAAGGAGCAAATATTGGAAACTATTCTACACAGCTCCAAAAATCCTGAAATTCCACGGAAGTCATTTTTGGAATTAATAAGAATTTCTGAGCGAAGAAAATACCAGAGGGGGCCCACACCCTGGCCAGGAGGGTGGGGGGTGCGCCCCCCTACTGGGCGCGCCCCCTGTCTCCTGGGCCCCCTATTGGCCATCCGGTGCCCATCTTCTGCTATATGAAGCCTCTTACCCTAAAAAAATCATAAGCAAGCTTACGGGATGAAACTCCGCCGCCACGAGGCGGAACCTTGGCGGAACCAATCTAGGGCTCCGGCGGAGCTGTTCTGCCGGGGAAACTTCCCTCCGGGAGGGGGAAATCATCACCATCGTCATCACCAATGATCCCCTCATCTGGAGGGGGTCAATATCCATCAACATCTTCACCAGCACCATCTCCTCTCAAAACCCTAGTTCATCTCTTGTATCCAATCTTGTATCAAAACAACAAATTAGTACCTGTGGATTGCTAGTAGTGTTGATTACTCCTTGTAGTTGATGCTAATTGCTTTACTTGGTGGAAGATCATATGTTCAGATCCTTAATGCATATTAATACTCCTCTGATCATGAACATGAATATGCTTTGTGAGTAGTTACGTTTGTTCCAGAGGACATGGGTGAAGTCTTGCTATTAGTAGTCATGTGAATTTGGTATTCGTTCGATATTTTGATGAGATGTATGTTGTCTCTCCTCTAGTGGTGTTATGTGAACGTCGACTACATGACACTTCACCATTATTTGGGCCTAGAGGAAGGCATTGGGAAGTAATAAGTAGATGATGTGTTGCTAGAGTGACAGAAGCTTAAACCCTAGTTTATGCGTTGCTTCGTAAGGGGCTGATTTGGATCCACTAGTTTCATGCTATAGTTAGGTTTACCTTAATACTTCTTTTGTAGTTGCGGATGCTTGCAATAGAGGTTAATCATAAGTGGGATGCTTGTTGGGGAACGTAGTAATTTCAAAAAATTTCCTACGCACACGCAAGATCATGGTGATGGCATAACAAAGAGAGGGGAGAGTATTGTTCACGTACCCTCGTAGATCGTAAGCGGAAGCGTTATGACAACGCGGTTGATGTAGTCGTACGTCTTCACGATCCGACCGATCCAAGCACCGAACGTACGGCACCTCCGAGTTCAGCACACGTTCAGCTCGATGACGATCCCCGGACTCCGATCCAGCAAAGTGTCGGGGATGAGTTCCGTCAGCACGACGGCGTGGTGACGATGATGATGTTCTACCGACGCAGGGCTTCGCCTAAGCACCGCAACGATATGACCGAGGTGGTATATGGTGGAGGGGGGCACCGCACACGGCTAAGGAACGATCACGAAGATCAACTTGTGTGTCTATGGGGTGCCCCCTGCCCCCGTATATAAAGGAGTGGAGGAGGGGAGGGCCGGCCCTCTCTATGGCGCGCCCTAGGGGAGTCCTACTCCCGCCCCTTTCCTAGTAGAACTAGGAGCCCTTCCATGTAGTAGTAGTAGGAGAGAAGGAAAGGGATGAGAGAAGGGAAGGAAGGAGGGGGTGCGGCCCCTCCCCCTAGTCCAATTTGGACTAGGCCTTGGGGGGCGCACAGCCTGCCCTAGGCAGCCCCTCTCTCTTTCCCGTATGGCCCAATAAGGCCCAATACTTCTCCCGGCGAATTCCCGTAACTCTCTGGTACTCCGAAAAATACCCGAATTACTCGGAACCTTTCCGAACTCTGAATATAGTCGTCCAATATATCGATCTTTACGTCTCGACCATTTAGAGACTCCTCGTCATGTCCCGATCTCATCCGGGACTCCGAACTCCTTCGGTACATCAAAACTCATAAACTCATAATATAACTGTCATCGAAACCTTAAGCGTGCGGACCCTACGGGTTCGAGAACTATGTAGACATGACCTAGAACTATTCTCGGTCAATAACCAATAGCGGAACCTGGATGCTCATATTGGCTCCTACATATTCTACGAAGATCTTTATCGGTCAAACCGCATAACAACATACTTTGTTCCCTTTGTCATCGGTATGTTACTTGCCCGAGATTCGATCGTTGGTATCCAATACCTAGTTCAATCTCGTTACCGGCAAGTCTCTTTACTCGTTACGTAATGCATCATTCCGTAACTAACTCATTAGCTACATTGCTTGCAAGGCTTATAGTGATGTGCATTACCGAGAGGGCCCAGAGATACCTCTCCGACAATTGGAGTGACAAAACCTAATCTTGAAATACGCCAACCCAACATGTACCTTTGGAGACACCTGTAGTACTCCTTTATAATCACCCAGTTACGTTGTGACGTTTGGTAGCACCCAAAGTGTTCCTCCGGTAAACGGGAGTTGCATAATCTCATAGTTACAGGAACATGTATAAGTCATGAAGAAAGCAATAGCAACATACTAAACGATCAAGTGCTAGGCTAACGGAATGGGTCATGTCAATCACATCATTCTCCTAATGATGTGATCCCATTAATCAACTGACAACACATGTCTATGGTTAGGAAACATAACCATCTTTGATTAATGAGCTAGTCAAGTAGAGGCATACTAGTGACACTATGTTTGTCTATGTATTCACACATGTATTATGTTTCCGGTTAATATAATTGTAGCATGAATAATAAACATTTATCATGAAATAAGGAAATAAATAATAACTTTATTATTGGCTCTAGAGCATATTTCCTTCAGTCTCCCACTTGCACTAGAGTCAATAATCTAGTTCACATTGCCATGTGATTTAACACCAATATTCATATATGTATATGATTAACACCCATAGTTCACATCGTGATGTGACCAACACCCAAAGGGTTTACTAGAGTCAATAATCTAGTTCACGTCGCTTATGTGATTAACACCCAAAGAGTACTAAGGTGTGATCATGTTTTGCTCATGAGAGAAGCTTAGTCAACGGGTCTATCACATTCAGAGTCGTATGTATTTTTCAAATATTCTATGTCTATAATGCTCTGCACGAAGCTACTCTAGCCAATTGCTCCCACTTTCAATATGTATCTAGATTGAGACTTAGAGTCATCTGGATCGGTGTAAAAGCTTGCACCGATGTAAGTCTTTACGACGGGATCTTTTATCACCTCCATAATCGAGAAATATTTCCTTATTCCACTAAGGATAATTTTGACCAATGTCCAGTGATCTACTCCTAGATCATTATTGTACTCCCTTGCCAAACCAGGGCAGAGTATACAATAGGTCTGGACCATAACATGGCATACTTTTATAGAACCTATGGCTGATGCATAGGGAATGACTTTCATCCTCTTTCTATTTTCTGCCGTGGTCAGGATTTGAGTCTTACTCAACTTCACACCTTGGAACACAGGCAAGAACTCCTTCTTTGACTGTTCCATTTTGAACCACTTCAAAATCTTATCAAGGTATGTACTCATTGAAAAATCTTATCAAGCATCTTGATCTATTTCAATAGATCTTGATGCTCAATATGTAAGTTGCTTTACTGAGGTCTTTCTTTTTAAAAACTCTTATTCAAGTATCCTTTTATGCTATCCAGAAATTCTATATCATTTCCAAACAACAATATGTCATCCACATATAGTATTTAGAAATGCCACAGAGCTCCCACTCACTTTCTTGTAAATACAGGCTTCTCCAAAAGTCTGTATAAAACCATATGCTTTGATCAACTCATCAAAGCATATATTCCAACTCCGAGATGCTTGCACCAGTCCATAGATGGATCACTGGAGCACGCACACTTTGTTAGCACCTTTAGGATTGACAAAACCTTCTGGTTGTATCATATACAACTCTTCTTTAATAAATCCATTAAGGAATGTAGTTTTGACATTCATTTGCCAAATTTCATAAAATGTGGCAATTGCTAACATGATTCGGATAGACTTAAGCATCGCTACAGTTGAGAAAATCTCATTGTAGTCAACACCTTGAACTTGTCAAAAACCTTTTTGCGACAAGTCGAGCTTTGTAGATAGTAACACTACAATCAATGTCCGTCTTCCTCTTGAAGATCCATTTATTTTCTATGGTTTGCCGATCATCGGGCAAGTCCACCATAGTCCACACTTTGTTCTCATACATGGATCCTATCTCAGATTTCATGGCCTCAAGCCATTTTGCGGAATCTGGGCTCATCATCGCTTCCTCATAGTTCGTAGGTTTATCATGGTCTAGTAACATGACTTCCAGAACAGGATTACCGTACCACTCTGGTGCGGACCGTACTCTCGAGGACCTATGAGGTTCTGTAGTAACTTGATCTGAAGTTTCATGATCATCATCATTAGCTTCCTCACTAATTGGTGTAGGAATCACTGGAACTGATTTCAGTGATGAACTATTTTCCAATTTGGGAGAAGGTACAGTTACCTCATCAAGTTCTACTTTCCTCCCACTCACTTCTTTCAAGAGAAACTCCTTCTCTAGAAAGGATCCATTTTTAGCAACGAATATCTTGCCTTCGGATCTGTGATAGAAGGTGTACCCAACAATTTCCTTTGGGTATTCTATGAAGACGCACTTCTCCGATTTGGGTTTGAGCTTATCAGGATGAAACTTTTTCACATAAGCATGCAGCCCCAAACTTTAAGAAACGACAACTTGGGTTTCTTGCTAAACCATAATTCATATGGTGTCGTCTCAACGGATTTAGATGGTGCCCTTTTAACGTGAATGCAGCTGTCTCTAATGCATAACCCCAAAACAATAGTGGTAAATCAGCAAGAGACATCATAGATCGCACCATATCCAATAAAGTGCGGTTATGACATTCGGACAAACCATAACGTTGTGGTGTTCCAGGTGGCGTGAGCTGTGAAACTATTCCACATAGTTTTAATTGAAGACCAAACTCGTAACTCAAATATTCGTCTCTACGATCAGATCGCAGAAATTTTATTTTCTTGTTACGATAATTTTTCCACTTCACTCTGAAATTATTTGAACCTTTCAACTATTTCAGACTTATGTTTCATCAAGTAGATATACCCATATCTGCTCAAATCATCTTGTGAAGGTCAGAAAATAACGATACTTGCCACAAGCATCAACACTCATTGGATCGCATACATCGGTATGTATTATTTCCAATAAGTCAGTAGCTTGTTCCATTGTTCCGGAGAACGGAGTTTTAGTCATCTTGCAACAAAAGGCACGGTTCGCAAGCATCAAATGATTCATAACCAAGTGATTCCGAAAATCCATCTTTATGGAGTTTCTTCATGCGCTTTACACCGATATGACCCAAACGGCAGTGCCACAAATAAGTTGCACTATCATTATTAACTTTGCATCTTTTGGCATCAATATTATGAATATGTGTATCACTACGATCGAGATCCAACAAACTATTTTCATTGGCTGTATGACCATTTGAAGGTTTTATTCATGTAAACAGAACAACAATTATTCTCTGATTTTAAATGAATAAACGTATCGCAATAAACATGATCAAATCATATTCATGCTCAACGCAAACGCCAAATAACATTTATTTAGGTTTCACACTAATCCCGAAAAGTATAGGGAGTGTGCGATGATGATCATATCAATCTTGGAACTACTTCCAACACTCATCGTCACTTCCCCTTCAACTAGTCTCTGTTTATTCTGTAACTCCTGTTTCGAGTTACTAAATTTTGAGCAACCGAACAAGTATCAAATACTCAGGGGCTACTATAAACACTAGTAAGGTACACATCAATAACCTGTACATCAAAATATACCCTTGTTCACTTTGCCATCCTTCTTATCCACCAAATATTTGGAGTAGTTCCACTTCCAGTGACCATTTCCTTTGTAGTAGAAACACTCAGTTTCAGGCTTAGGTCCAGCTTTGGGCTTCTTCATGGGAGTGACAACTTGTTTGCCATTCTACTTGAAGTTTCCCTTTCTTTCCCTTTGCCCTTTTCTTGAAACTAGTGATCTTGTCAATCATCAACACTTGATGCTCTTTCTTGATTTCTACCTTCATCGATTTCAACATCACGAAGAGCTCGGGAATCATTTTCGTCATCCTTTGCATACTATAGTTCATCACGAAGTTCTACTAACTTGGTGATGGTGACTAGAGAACTCTGTCAATCACTATCTTATCTGGAAGATTAACTCCCACTTGATTCAAGCGATTGTAGTACCCAGACAATCTGAGCACTTGCTCACTAGTTGAGCGAGTCTCCTCCATCCTTTAGCTATAGAACTTGTTTGAGACTTCATATCTCTCAACTCGGGTATTTGCTTGAAATATTAACTTCAATTCCTGGAACATCTCATATGGTCCGTGATGTTCAAAACGTCTTTGAAGTCCCGATTCTAAGCCGTTAAGCATGGTGCACTAAACTATCAAGTAGTCATCATATTGAGCTAGCCAAACGTTCATAACGTCTGCATCTACTCCTGCAATAGGTTTGTCACCTAGCGGTGCATCAAGGACATAATTCTTCTGCGCAGCAATGAGGATAAACCTCAGATCACGGATCCAATCCACATCATTGCTACTAACATTTTTCAACACAATTTTCTCTAGGAACATATCAAAATAAACATATGAAAGCAACAACGCAAGCTATTGATCTACAACGTAATTTGCAAAATACTACCAGGACTAAGTTCATGATAAATCTAAGTTCAATTAATCATATTACTTAAGAACACCCACTTGGACAGACATCTCTCTAGTCATCTAAGTGATCACGTGATCCAAATCAACTAAACCATGTCCAATCATCACGTGAGATGGAGTAGTTTCAATGGTGAACATCACTATGTTGATCATATCTACTATATGATTCACGTTCGACCTTTCGGTCTCCGTGTTCCGAGGCCATATCTGTATATGCTAGGCTCGTCAAGTTTAACCTAAGTATTCCGTGTGTGCAACTGTTTTGCACCCGTTGTATTTGACCGTAGAGCCTATCACACCCGATCATCACGTGGTGTCTCAGCACGAAGAACTTTCGCAACGGCGCATACTCAGGGAGAACACTTCTTGATAATTTTAGTGAGAGATCATCTTAAAATGCTACCGTCAATCAAAGCAAGATAAGATGCATAAAGGATAAACATCACATGCAATCAATATAAGTGATATGATATGGCCAACATCATCTTGTGCTTGTGATCTCCATCCCCGAAGCACCGTCGTGATCACCATCGTCACCGGTGCGACACCTTGATCTCGATCGTAGCATCGTTATCGTTACGCCATCTATTGCTTCTATGACTATCGCTACCGCTTAGTGATAAAGTAAAGCAATTACAGGGCGTTTGCATTTCATACAATAAAGTGACAACCATATGGCTCCTGCCAGTTGCCGATAACTTCGGTTACAAAACATGATCATCTCATACAATAAAATATAGCATCACATCTTGACCATATCACATCACAACATGCCCTGCAAAAACAAGTTAGACGTCCTCTACTTTGTTGTTGCAAATTTTACGTGGCTGCTACGGGCTGAGCAAGAACCGTTCTTACCTACGCATCAAAACCACAACGATAGTTCGTCAAGTTAGTGCTGTTTTAACCTTCACAAGGACCGGGCGTAGCCACACTCGGTTCAACTAAAGTTGGAGAAACAGACACCCGCTAGTCACCTGTGTGCAAAGCACGGCGGTAAAACCAGTCTCGCGTAAGCGTACGCGTAATGTCGGTCCGGGCCGCTTCATCCAACAATACCGCTGAACCAAAGTATGACATGCTGGTAAGCAGTATGACTTGTATCGCCCACAACTCACTTGTGTTCTACTCGTGCATATAACATCAACGCATAAAACCTAGGCTCGGTTGCCACTGTTGGGGAACGTAGTAATTTCAAAAAAATTCCTACGCACACGCAAGATCATGGTGATGGCATAGCAACGAAAGGGGAGAGTATTGTTCACGTACCCTCGTAGACTGTAAGCGGAAGCGTCATGACAACGCGGTTGATGTAGTCGTACGTCTTCACGATCCGACCGATCCAAGCACCGAACGTACGGCACCTCCGAGTTCAGCACACGTTCAGCTCGATGATGATCCCCGGACTCCGATTCAGCAAAGTGTCGGGGATGAGTTCCGTCAGCACGACGGCGTGGTGACGATGATGATGTTCTACCGACGCAGGGCTTCGCCTAAGCACCACAACGATATGACCGAGGTGGTATATGGTGGAGGGGGCACCGCACACGGCTAAGGAACGATCACGAAGATCAACTTGTGTGTCTATGGGGTGCCCCCTGCCCCCGTATATAAAGGAGTGGAGGAGGGGGAGGGCCGGCCCTCTCTATGGCGCGCCCTAGGGGAGTCCTACTCCCACCGGGAGTAGGATTCCCCCTTTACTAGTAGAACTAGGAGCCCTTCCATGTAGTAGGAGTAGGAGAGAAGGAAAGGGAAGAGATAAAGGGAAGGAAGGAGGGGGTGCGGCCCCTCCCCCTAGTCCAATTAGGACTAGGCCTTGGGGGGCGCGCAGCCTGCCCTAGGCAGCCCCTCTCTCTTTCCCGTATGGCCCAATAAGGCCCAATACTTCTCCCGGCGAATTCCCGTAACTCTCCGGTACTCCGAAAAATACCCGAATTACTCGGAACCTTTCCGAACTCCGAATATAGTCGTCCAATATATCGATCTTTACGGCTCGACCATTTCGAGACTCCTCGTCATGTCCCCGATCTCATCCGGGACTCCGAACTCCTTCGGTACATCAAAACTCATAAACTCATAATATAACTGTCATCGAAACCTTAAGCGTGCGGACCCTACGGGTTCGAGAACTATGTAGACATGACATAGAACTATTCTCGGTCAATAACCAATAGCGGAACCTGGATGCTCATATTGGCTCCTACATATTCTACGAAGATCTTTATCAGTCAAACCGCATAACAACATACTTTGTTCCCTTTGTCATCGGTATGTTACTTGCCCGAGATTCGATCGTCGGTATCCAATACCTAGTTCAATCTCGTTACCGGCAAGTCTCTTTACTCATTACGTAATGCATCATTCCATAACTAACTCATTAGCTACATTGCTTGCTAGGCTTATAGTGATGTGCATTACCTAGAGGGCCCAGAGATACCTCTCCGACAATCGGAGTGACAAAACCTAATCTCGAAATACGCCAACCCAACATGTACCTTTGGAGACACCTGTAGTACTCCTTTATAATCACCCAGTTACATTGTGACGTTTGGTAGCACCCAAAGTGTTCCTCCGGTAAACGGGAGTTGCATAATCTCATAGTTACAGGAACATGTATAAGTCATGAAGAAAGCAATAGCAACATACTAAACGATCAAGTGCTAGGCTAACGGAATGGGTCATGTCAATCACATCATTCTCCTAATGATGTGATCCCATTAATCAACTGACAACACATGTCTATGGTTAGGAAACATAACCATCTTTGATTAATGAGCTAGTCAAGTAGAGGCATACTAGTGACACTATGTTTGTCTATGTATTCACACATGTATTATGTTTCCGGTTAATATAATTCTAGCATGAATAATAAACATTTATCATGAAATAAGGAAATAAATAATAACTTTATTATTGCCTCTAGGGCATATTTCCTTCAATGCTTGTCCAAGAAAGGGCAGTACCCAAGCACCGGTCCACCCACATATCAAATTATCAAAGTATCGAACGCGAATCATATGAGCGTGATGAAAACTGGCTTGACGATAATTCCCATGTGTCCTCGGGAGCGCTTTTCTCATTATAAGAAATTGTCTAGGCTTGTCCTTTGCTACAAAAAGGATTGGGCCACCTTGCTGCACTTTATTTACTTTCATTGCTTGTTACCAGTTACAAATTATCTTATCACAAACCTATCTGTTACCTACAATTTCAGTGGTTGCAGAGAATACCTTACTGAAAACCGCTTGTCATTTCCTTCTGCTCCTCATTGGGTTCGACACTCTTACTTATCGGAAGGACTACGATAGATCCCCTATACTTGTGGGTCATCAAGACTCTTTTCTGGCAACGTTGCCGGGGAGTGAAGCGCCTTTGGTGAGTTGAACTTGGTAAGGAAATATTTATATAGTGTGCTGAAATTTTCTGTCACTTGTTACTATGGAAACTAATCCTTTGAGGGGCTTGTTCGGGGTATCTTCACCCCGACCAATAGAGCAAAGAGTTTCTCCTCAACCTACTGAACCTATTGAAAATATTTACTTTGAGATTCCTTCGGGTATGATAGACAAACTGCTAGCTAATCCCTTTGCAGGAGATGGAACATTGCATCCCGATTTACACCTTATCTTTGTGGATGAAGTTTGTGGATTATTTCAGCTTGCAGGTATTCCCGATGATGTTGTCAAAAGGAAGGTCTTCCCTTGATCTTTGAAGGGAGACGCATTGACATGGTATAGGCTATGTGATGATACTGGATCTTGGAACTATAAACGATTGAAGTTGGAATTCCACCAGAAGTTCTATCCTATGCATCTTGTCCATCGTGATCGTAATTACATATATAATTTTTGGCCTCGCGAAGGAGAAAGCATCGCTCAAGCTTGGGGGAGGCTTAAGTCAATGTTATATTGATGCCCCAATCATGAGCTCTCAAGAGAAATGATTATTCAAAATTTTTATGCTCCGCTTTCTCTCAATGATTGCACCATGCTCGATACTTCCTGTGCTGGTTCTTATATGCCGAAGACTACTGAATTCAAGTGGGATTTATTGGAAAGAATTAAACGCAACTCTGAAGATTGGGGTTCCGATGATGGTAAGGAGTCAGGTATAACACCTAAGTTTGATTGTGTTAAATCTTTTATGGATACCGATGCTTTTCGTGGATTTAGCGCTAAATATGGACTTGACTCTAAGATAGTAGCTGCTTTTTGTGAATCTTTTGCTACTCACATTGATCTCCCTAAGTAGAAGTGGTTTAAATATAATCCTCTCACTGAAGTAAAAGTAGTTGCACCTATTACAGTTGAAGAAAAAACTATCACTTATAATGATCCTATTGTTCCTACTACTTATGTTGAGGAACCACCTTTTCCTGTTAGGATAAAGGATCATGCTAAAGCTTCAACTTTTGTTTGTAAGAGTAATACTAGAACTTATACACCCCCTGAGCAAATCAAAGTTGAACCTAGTATTGCTATGGTTAAAGATCTCTTGGATGATAATTTAGATGGGCATGTTATTTATTTCTGTGGTGAAACTGCTAATATTGCTAGACCAGATGCTAAGATACATAGACCTGTTGTAGGCATGCCTGTTATTTCTGTTAAAATAGGAGATCATTGTTATCATGGCTTATGTGATATGGGTGCTAGTGCTAGTGCAATACCCTTTGACTTATATAAAAAAATTATGCATGATATTGCACCCACTGAAATGGAAGATATTGATGTTACTATTAAGCTTGCCAATAGGGATACTATTAAGCCATTTGGGATTGTTAGAGATGTTGAAGTCTTGTGTGGGAAAGTTAAATATCCTGCTAATTTTCTTGTTCTTGGTTCCCCACAAGATGACTTTTGTCCCATTATATTTGGTAGACCCTTCTTGAATACTGTTAATGCTAGGATTAATTGTGAAAAGGATATTGTTACAATTGGCTTAGGGGATATGTCTCATGAGTTTAATTTTGCTAAGTTTCGTAGACAACCCCGTGATAAAGAATCATCTAGTAAGGATGAGATTATTGGTCTTGCTTCTATTGCCGTACCTCCCACTGATCCGTTAGAACAATATTTGCTAGACCATGAAAATGATATGTTTATGAATGAAAGAAGGGAAATAGATGAAGTATTCCTTCAACAGGGTCCTATTCTGAAACATATACCTGTTTAAATCCTAGGGGATCCCCCTCCACCCAAGGGTGATCCCGTGTTAGAGCTCAAACCATTACATGATAATCTTAAATATGTTTATCTTGATGAAAAGAAGATATATCCTATTATTATTAGTGCTAACCTTTCAGAGCAAGAAGAGGAAAGATTATTGAAAACTCTGAAGAAGCACCGTGCTGCTATTGGATATACTCTGGATGATCTTAAGGGCATTAGTCCCACTCTATGCCAACACAAAATAAAATGGAGAAAGATGCCAAACCAGTTAGAGATCCTCAGCGATGGTTAAATCCTAAAATGAAAGAAGTGGTAAGAAAGGAGATACTAAAGCTCCTTGAGGCAGGTATAATTTATCCCGTTGCTGATAGTGAGTGGGTAAGCCCTGTCCATTGCGTTCCTAAAAAGGGAGGTATTACTATCTTTCCTAATGATAAAGATGAATTGATCCCGCAAAGAATTATTACAGGTTATAGGATGGTAATTGATTTCTGTAAATTAAATAAAGCTACTAAGAAAGATCATTACCCTTTACCTTTTATTGATCAAATGCTAGAAAGACTATCCAAACATACACATTTCTGCTTTCTAGATGGTTATTCTGGTTTCTCTCAAATACCTGTGTCAGCGGAGGATCAATCAAAAACTACTTTTACTTGCCCTTTTAGTACTTTTGCTTATAGACGTATGCATTTTGGTTTATGTAATGCACCTGCTACCTTTCAAAGATGCATGATGGCTATATTCTCTGACTTTTATGAAAAGATTTGTGAGGTATTCATGGATGACTTCTCCGTTTATGGATCCTCTTTTGATGATTGCTTGAGCAACCTAGATCGAATTTTGCAGAGATGTGAAGACACTAGTCTCGTCTTGAATTGGGAAAAGTGCCACTTTATGGTTAATGAAGGCATTGTCTTGGGGCATAAAATTTCTGAAAGAGGTATTGAAGTTGATAAAGCTAAAGTTGATGCTATTGAAAAGATGCCATGTCCCAAGGACATTAAAGGTATAAGAAGTTTCCTTGGTCATGCCAGTTTTTATAGGAGGTTCATTAAGGACTTTTCTAAAATCTCTAGGCCTCTGACTAATTTATTGCAAAAATATATTACTTTTGTCTTTGATGATGATTGTGTGGAAGCATTTGAAATACTTAAGAAAGCTTTGATCACTGCACCTATTGTTCAGCCACCTGATTGGAATTTACCCTTTGAAATTATGTGTGATGCTAGTGATTATGATGTAGGTGTTGTTCTAGGGCAAAGAGTTGATAAGAAATTAAATGTTATCCAGTATGCTAGTAAAACTCTTGATACTGCCTAGAGAAATTATGCTACTACTGAAAAAGAATTCTTAGCAGTTGTATTTGCTTGTGATAAGTTCAGACCTTATATTATTGATTCTAAAGTTACTATTCACACTGATCATGCTGCTATTAAATATCTTATGGAAAAGAAGGATGCTAAACCTAGACTTATTAGATGGCTTCTCTTGCTCCAAGAATTTGACTTGCATATTATTGACAGAAAGGGAGCTGAGAACCCCGTTGTAGACAACTTGTGTAGGTTAGAGAATGTTCTTGATGACCCACTACCTATTGATGATAGCTTTCCTGGTGAACAATTAGCGGTCACTAATGCTTCTCATACTGGTCCATGGTATGCTGATTATGCTAATTATATTGTTGCTAAATTATACCACCTAGTTTCACTTACCAGCAAAAGAAAAAGTTCTTTTATGATTTAAGACATTACTTCTGGGATGACCCACACCTTTACAAAGAAGGAGTAGATGGTGTTATTAGACGTTGTGTACCTGAGCATGAACATGAACATATCCTACGCAAGTGTCACTCCAAACTGTACGGAGGACACCACGCTGGAGATAGAACTGCACATAAGGTATTGCAATCCAGTTTTTATTGGCCTACTCTCTTCAAAGATGCTCGTAAGTTTGTCTTGTCTTGTGATGAATGTCAAAGAATAGGTAATATTAGTAGACGTCAAAAATTGCCTATAAATTATTCTCTTGTTATTGAACCATTTGATGTTTGGGGCTTTGATTATATGGGACCTTTTCCTGCCTCCAATGGTTACACACATATTTTAGTTGCTGTTGATTACGTTACTAAGTGGGTAGAAGCTATTCCAACTAGTAATGCTGATCATAACACCTCTATTAAGATGCTTAAAGAAGTTATTTTTCCGAGGTTTGGAGTCCCTAGATATCTCATGACTGATGGTGGTTCACATTTTATTCATGGTGCTTTCCGTAAAATGCTTGGTAAGTATGATGTTAATCATAGAATTGCATCTCCTTATCACCCACAGTCTAGTGGTCAAGTAGAGTTGAGCAATAGAGAGCTCAAATAAATTTTGCAAAAGACTAATAATAGATCTAGAAAGTATTGGTCCAAGAAACTTGATGATGCATTATGGGCCTATAGAACTACATATAAAAATCCTATGGGTATGTCTCCGTATAAGATGGTATATGGGAAAGCATGTCACTTACCTATAGAACTTGAACATAAAGCATATTGGGCTATTAAAGAGCTCAGCTATGACTTCAAACTTGCCGGTGAGAAGAGGTTGTTTGACATTATCTCACTTGATGAATGGAGAACCCAGGCATATGAGAATGCCAAGCTGTTCAGAGAAAAAGTTAAAAGATGGCATGACAAAAGGATACAAAAGCGAGAATTTAACGTAGGTGATTATGTGTTGCCATTCAACTCTCGTTTAAGATTTTTGCAGGAAAACTTCTCTAGAAGTGGGAAGGTCCTTATGTTATCGAGGAGGTCTATCGTTCTGGTGCCATAAAAATCAACAACTTCGAAGGCACAAGTCCGAGGGTGGTGAACGGTCAGAGAATCAAACATTATATCTTAGGTAATCCTGTCAATGTTGAAACTAATATTATTGAAACCGTAACCCCGGAGGAATACATAAGGAACACTTTCCAGAACATTTCATACTCCGAAAAGGAATAGGTATGTGGTACGGTAAGTAAACCGACTCCAAAACAATTCTAATGGCAATTTTTCTCCGTTTTGGAATATTTAATAATTTTGGAAAGCAAGAAGTAATCCGGGAAGGACACGAGGCCTCCATGAGGGTGGAGGGCGCACCCACCCTTACTGGGCATGCCCCCTATCTCGTGGGCACCTCGTGTGCCTCCCGGACTCCGTTTTCTTGCACGTTACATATTTTGGTTGGTAAAAATTCATTATATAATCTCCCAAAGATTTTGACCACCGTATCACGCAAAATTCTTCTGTTTTTGTTTCGAGCTATTTTTCTGACAGATCTAGAGCATCATGATGTCACCCTCTTTCAACAATGAAGACAAGGATGCTTGGCTATTGAAGATAGAGATGAAAAGGGAAGAACCGAAGGAGATCAACAAGGATGAAGGGATCAAGAAGGCCATGGAGGATCAAGCTCCGGCGGTGGAAGAAGAAGACATCCCTCAACCTCTACCTAACCTCTTTACTCCAATTGAGATTGAAGCTTCCAAGATGATTGAGTTAGCTCGCATACAAAACAAGTATCTCACACAGGAAAATATTTTGTTGAAGGATCATATCGTCGGACTCAAGGGTATTATCCGCAAGTTGGAGGAGCTTTTACGCTCGATGTACGATTATCCACCATCATCATCACCACCTTCATCACCTCCGAGGACATAATCACATGGGTATGGGCACTCCCCCTTGGCAACTGCCAAGCTTGGGGGAGGTGCCCCGGTATCGTATCACCATCACACTCCTATCTTTATCGTTTTACTTAGTTCGATCCTTTTAGTAATATCTTGATCTAGTAGATTAAAGTTTTGGTATGAAGTAGTTTTGAGTTTTGCTTTGTGATATCTTTATGTAATCGAGTCCGTAAGCTATCTATAATAAAGATTAGTGTTGAGTCAAGGGCTTTCCTATCTTGCTATGATCTTGAGAAAGTAGAAAGAATAAAAAGAAATAAAAGAGTTCATGTTGATCTTATGGATAGTAATGACTTCACATATAAAGAGTATGAGGCATAAAAGTTGTTGAGAGTTGACACTATCTTGGACATCTTTTATGATTGTGAGCACTCGTTAAGTATGACATGTTAAAGAGTTGATGTTGGACAAGGAAGACAACGTAATGGGTTATGTTTTCTCACATCTCAGTTAAAGTATATTGTCATTGATCTTCCCAACATGTTGAGCTTGCCTTTCCCCCTCATGCTAGCCAAAAATTCCTTGCACCAAGTAGAGATACTACTTGTGCTTCCAAATATCCTTAAACCCAGTTTTGCCATGAGAGTCCACCATACCTACCTATGGATTGAGTAAGATCCTTCAAGTAAGTTGTCATGTTGCAAGCAATAAAAATTGCTCTCTAAATATGTATGACTTATTAGTGCGGAGAAAATAAGCTTTATACGATCGTGTGATATGGAAGTAATAAAAGCAACGAACTGCATAATAAAGGTTCATATCACAAGTGGCAATATAAAGTGACATTCCTTTGCATTAAGATTTTGTGCATCCAACCCTAAAAGCACATGACAACCTCTGCTTCCCTTTGCGAAGGGCCTATCTTTTACTTTATGTCTTTTAGTTTATGCAAGAGTCAAGGTGATCTTCACCTTTCCCTTTTTCATTTTATCCTTTGGCAAGCACCTTGTGTTGGTAAGATCCTGATACATATATCCAATTGGATGTAAGTTAGCATGAGCTATTATTGTTGACATCACCTAAAGGTGAATACGTTGGGAGGTAACACAATAAGCCCCTATCTTTCTCAGTGTCCGATTGAAACTCCATAACCATAAGTATTGCATGAGTGTCAGCAATTGTAGAAGACTATATGATAGTTGAGTATGTGGACTTGCTGAAAAGCTCTATTCTTGACTCTTTCTGTTGTTATGATAAATTACAATTGCTTCAATGACTGAGATTATAGTTTGTTAGCTCCCAGTGAAGTTTATGAACCATACTTGACATTGTGAATTGATTGTTACTTGACCATAAGAAATCATATGACAAAATCTATATATGTTGTTATTATAAGAATGATCATGATGCCCTCATGTCCGTATTTTATTTTTATCGACACCTCTATCTCTAAACATGTGGACATATTTTTCGATTTCGGCTTTCGCTTGAGGACAAGCGAGGTCTAAGCTTGGGGGAGTTGATACGTCCATTTTGCGTCATGCTTTTATATCGATATTTATTGCATTATGGGCTGTTATTACACATTATGTCACAATACTTATGGCTATTCTCTCTTATTTTACAAGGTTTATCATGAAGAGGGAGAATGTCGGCAGCTGGAATTCTGGCTGGAAAAGGAGCAAATATTGGAAACCTATTCTGCACAGCTCCAAAAATCCCGAAACTCCACGGAAGTCATTTTTGGAATTAATAAGAATTTCTAAGCGAAGAAAATAGCTGAGGGGGCCCACACCTTGGCCAGGAGGGTGCCCCCCTACCGGGCGCGCCCCCTGTCTCCTGGGCCCCCTGTTGGCCCTCCGGTGCCCATCTTCTGCTATATGAAGCCTCTTACCCTGGAAAAAATCATAAGCAAGCTTACGGGGCGAAACTCCGCCGCCACGAGGCGGAACCTTGGCGGAACCAATCTAGGGCTCCGGTAGAGCTGTTCTACCGGGGAAACTTCCCTCCGGGAGGGGGAAATCACCACCATCGTCATCACCAATGATCCTCTCATCGGGAGGGGGTCAATCTCCATCAACATCTTCACCAGCACCATCTCCTCTCAAAACCCTAGTTCATCTCTTGTATCCAATCTTGTATCAAAACCACAAATTGGTACCTGTGGGTTGCTAGTAGTGTTGATTACTCCTTGTAGTTGATGCTAATTGGTTTACTTGGTGGAAGATCATATGTTCAGATCCTTAATGCATATTAATACTCCTCTGATCATGAACATGAATTGCTCTATGAGTAGTTACGTTTGTTCCAGAGGACATGGGTGAAGTCTTGCTATTAGTAGTCATGTGAATTTGCTATTCGTTCGATATTTTGATGAGATGTATGTTGTCTCTCCTCTAGTGGTGTTATGTGAACGTCGACTACATGACACTTCACCATTATTTGGGCCTAGAGGAAGGCATTGGGAAGTAATAAGTAGATGATGGGTTGCTAGAGTGACAGAAGCTTAAACCCTAGTTTATGCATTACTTTGTAAGGAGCTGATTTGGATCCACTAGTTTCATGCTATGGTTAGGTTTACCTTAATACTTCTTTTGTAGTTGCGGATGCTTGCAATAGGGGTTAATCATAAGTGGGATGCTTGTCCAAGAAAGGGCAGTACCCAAGCACCGGTCCACCCACATATCAAATTATAAAAGTACCGAATGCGAATCATATGAGCGTGATGAAAACTAGCTTGACGATAATTCCCATGTGTCCTCGGTGTTGGAAATATGCCCTAGAGGCAATAATAAAATGGTTATTATTATACTTCTTTGTTCATGATAATTGTCTATTATTCATGCTATAATTGTGTTATCCGGAAATCGTAATACATGTGTGAATACATAGACCACAACAAGTCCCTAGTGAGCCTCTAGTTGACTAGCTCGTTGATCAACAGATAGTCATGGTTTCCTGACTATTGACATTGGATGTCATTGATAACGGGATCACATCATTAGGAGAATGATGTGATGGACAAGACCCAATCCTAAGCATAGCACAAAGATCGTGTAGTTCGTTTCGCTAGAGCTTTTCCAAATGTCAAGTATCATTTCCTTAGAACATGAGATTGTGCAACTCCCGGATACCGTAGGAGTGCTTTGGGTGTGCCAAACGTCACAACGTAACTGGGTGACTATAAAGGTGCACTACGGGTATCTTCGAAAGTGTCTGTTGGGTTGGCACGAATCGAGACTGGGATTTGTCACTCCGTATGACAGAGAGGTATCTCTGGGCCCACTCGGTAATGCATCATCATAAGGAGCTCAATGTGACCAAGTGTCTGGTCACAGGATCATGCATTACGGTACGAGTAATGTGACTTGTCGGTAACGAGATTGAACGAGGTATTGGGATACCGACGATCGAGTCTCGGGCAAGTAACATACCGATTGACAAAGGGAATTGTATATGGGATTGATTGAATCCTCGACATCGTGGTTCATCCGATGAGATCATCGAGGAGCATGTGGGAGCCAACATGGGTATCCAGATCAGCTGTTGGTTATTGAATGGAGAGGCGCCTCGGTCATGTCTGCATGTCTCCCGAACCCGTAGGGTCTACACACTTAAGGTTCAGTGATGCTAGGGTTGAAGAGATATTAGTATGCAGTAATCCAAAAGTTGTTCGGAGTCCCGGATGAGATCCCGGATGTCACGAGGAGTTCTGGAATGGTCCGGAGGTAAAGATTCATATATACGAAGTCAAGTTTCGGCCATCGGGAAAGTTTTGGGGGTCACCGGTATTGTACCGGGACCACCGAAAGTGTCCCGGGGGTCCACCGGGTGGGGCCACCTATCCCGGAGGGCCCCATGGGCTGAAGTGGGGAGAGGAACCAGCCCATGCGCCCCCTAGGGCCTCCCCCTGCGCCTAGGGCAGGAAACCCTAGGGGTGGGGGGCGCCCCCCTTGGCTTGGGGGGCAAGCCACCCCCTTGGCCGCCGCCCCCCCTTGGAGATCCCATCTCCTAGGGCCGGTGCCCCCAGGGGGCCTATATAAAGAGGGGGGGAGGGAGGGCAGCCATACCCAAGTCTCTAGCGCCTCCCTCTCCCCTGCAACACTTCTCCCTCTCGCAGAAGCTTGGCGAAGCCCTGCCGTGATCGCTGCTGCATCCACCATCACGCCGTCATGCTGCCGGATCTTCATCAACCTCTCCATCCCCCTTGCTGGATCAAGAAGGAGGAGACGTCTTCCCAACCGAACGTGTGTTGAACGCGGAGGTGCCGTCCGTTCGGCGCTAGGATCTTCGGTGATTTGGATCACGACGAGTACGACTCCCTCAACCCCGTTCTCTTGAACACTTCCGCACGTGATCTACAAGGGTATGTAGATGCACTTCTCTCTCTCGTTGCTAGATGACTCCATAGATTGATCTTGGTGAAGCGCAGAATTTTTTTATTTTCTGCAACGTTCCCCAACACTCGGGAGCGCTTTTCTCATTATAAGAAATTGTCTAGGATTGTCCTTTGCTACAAAAAGGATTGGGCCACCTTGTTGCACTTTATTTACTTTCATTGCTTGTTACGGTTACAAATTATCTTATCACAAAACTATCTATTACCTACAATTTCAGTGCTTGCAGAGAATACCTTACTGAAAACCGCTTGTCATTTCCTTCTGCTCCTTGTTGGGTTCGACACTCTTACTAATCGAAAGGACTACGATAGATTCCCTATACTTGTGGGTCATCAGTTGCATCATATACAAGTCTTCTTCCGGAAATCCATTCAAGAATGCAGTTTTGACATCCATCTGCCAAATTTTATAATCATAAAATGCGGCAACTGCTAACATGATTCAGACAGACTTAAGCATCGCTACAGGTGAGAAAGTCTCATCGTAGAGTACTCCTTGAACTTGTCGAAAACCTTTCGCAACAACTCCAGTTTTGTAGACAGTAACATTACCATCAGTGTCAGTCTTCTTCTTGAAGATCCATTTATTTTCTATGGCTTGCCGATCATCAGGCAAGTCCGCCAAAGTCCACACTTTGTTCTCATACATGGATCCCATCTCAGATTTCATGACCTCGAGCCATTTCGTGGAATCTAGGCTCATCATCGCTTCCTCATAGTTCATAGGTTCATCATGGTCTAGTAACATGACTTCTAGAATAGGATTACCATACCACTCTGGTGCGGACCGTACTCTGGTAGACTTACGAGGTTCGGTAGTAACTTGATCTGAAGTTTCACGATCATCATCATTAGCTTCCTCACTAATTGGTGTAGGAATCACTGGAACTGATTTCTGTGATGAACTACTTTCCAATTCGGGAGAAGGTACGATTAACTCATCAAGTTCTACTTTCCTCCCACTCACTTCTTTCGAGAGAAACTCCTTCTCTAAAAAGGATCCATACTTAGCAATGAATATTTTGCCTTTGGATCTGTGATAGAAGGTGTACCCAATAGTTTCTTTTGGGTATTCTATGAAGACTCATTTCTCCGATTTGGGTTCGAGCTTATCAGGTTGAAGCTTTTTCACATAAGCATTGCAGCCCCAAACATTAAGAAACAACAACTTTGGTTTCTTGCCAAACCACAGTTCGCAAGGCGTCGTTTCAACGGATTTTGATGGTGCCCTGTTTAACGTGAATGCAGTTGTCTCTAATGCATAATCTCAAAATGATATTGGCAAATCGGTAAGAAACATCATAGATCGCACCATATCCAATAAAGTGCAGTTATGACGTTCGGACACACCATTACGTTGTGGTGTTCCAGGTGGCGTGAGCTGTGAAGCTATTCCACATTGTTTTAAATGAAGGCTAAACTCATAACTCAAATATTCACCTCCATGATCAGATCGTAGAAACTTTATTTTCTTGTTACAATGATTCTCCACTTCACTCTGAAATTATTTGAACTTTTCAAATGTTTCAGACTTGTGTTTCATCAAGTAGATATACCCATATTTTCTCAAATCATCTGTGAAGGTCAAAAAAAATGATACCTTCCACGAGACTCAGCACTCATCGGACCGCATACATCGGTATGTATTATTTCCAATAACTCATTAGCTCGTTCCATTCTTCCGGAGAACGGAGTTTTAGTCATCTTGCCCACAAGGCATGGTTCAAAAGTATCAAATGATTCATAATCAAGTGATTCCAAAAGCCCATCAGCATGGAGTTTCTTCATGCGCTTTACACCAATGTGACCTAAACGGCAACGCCACAAGTATGTTGCACTATCATTATCAACTTTGCATCTTTTGGCATAATAATATGAATATGTGTATCACTACGATCAAGATTCAATAAACCATCAACATTGGGTGTATGACCATAGAAGGTTTTATTCATGTAAATAGAATAACAATTATTCTCTATCCTAAATGAATAACCGTATTGCAATAAACATGATCTAATCATATTCATGCTCAACGCAAACACCAAATAACATTTATTTAGGTTCAACACTAATCCCGAAAGTATAGGGAGTGTGCGATGATGATCATATCAATCTTGGAGCTACTTCCAACACACATCGTCACTTCATCCTCAACTAGTCTCTATTTATTCTGCAACTCCTATTTCTAGTTACTAATGTTAGCAACTAAACAAGTATCAAATACCCAGGGGTTACTACGAGCATTAGTAAGGTACACATCAATAACATGTATATCAAATATACCTTTGTTCACTCTGCCATCCTTCTTATCCACCAAATGTTTGGGGTAACTCCGCTTCCAGTGACCATTTCCTTTGCAGTAGAAGCACTTAGTTTTAGGCTTAGGTCCAACTTTGGGCTTCTTCACGGGAGTGACAACTTGCTTGCCATTCTTCTTGAAATTCCCTTTCTTTCCCTTTCCCTTTTTCTTGAAACTAGTGGTCTTGTCAATCATCAACACTTGATGCTTTTTCTTGATTTCTACCTTCGTCGATTTTCAGCATCACAAAGAGCTCGGGAATCGTTTTCGTCATCCCTTGCATACTATAGTTCATCACGAAGTTCCAGTAACTTGGTGATGGTGACTAGAGAACTCTGTCAATCACTATCTTATCTGGAACATTAACTCCCACTTGATTCAAGAGATTGTAGCACTCAGACATTCTGAGCACATGCTCACTGGCCGAGCTATTCTCCTCCATCTTGTAGGCGAAGCACTTGTCAGAGGTCTCATACTTCCAGACTCGGGCATGAGTCTAAAATACCAATTTTAGCTCTTGGAACATCTCATATGCTCCGTAGCGTTAAAAACGTTTTTGAAGTCCCGATGATAATCCATAAAGCATGGTGCACTAAACTATCAAGTAGTTATCATATTGAGCTAGCCGAACGTTCATAACGTCTGCATCTGCTCCTGCAATAGGTCTGTCACCTAGCAGTGCATCAAAGACATAATTCTTCTGTGCAACAATGAGGATAAACCTCAGATGACGGACCTAGTCCGCATCATTGCTACTATCATCTTTCAACTTAGTTTTCTCTAGGAACATATAAAAAACATAGGGAAATTGCAATGTGATCTATTGATCTATAACATAATTTGCAAAATACTATCGGGACTAAGTTCATGATGAATTAAAGTTCAGTATCATATTACTTAAGAACTCCCACTTAGATAGACATCCCTCTAGTTATCTAAATGATCACATGATCCATATCAACTAAACCATGTCCGATCATCACGTGAGATGGAGTAGTTTTTCAATGGTGAACATCTCTATGTTGATCATATCTACTATCACTACAAAAAAAAGACACATCCGTGACATTTTGGGCCGAACGAATTTTTTTCTGTCATACTTATGACACTTCTATGACGATAATTGTGACAAAACCCGATATCATCATAGATGTGGTGGGCTCCTACTTCTATGACAAGAAATCATGACAGAAAATGGGCTTTTCGTCCTGGGCGGGCCGGAGACGCAGCTGCATGACATTCTTTGGGCCGTCCATGACGGAAAAAATCATGGTAGAAGCGAGGGCGAGGAAAATTTCGGCGAGTTCCCGGTTACGGTGGGAGGTCGGGGGCCGAGCGATGCGCGTTTCTCTCGTTCATGTACGCGCATGTGTGCGAGGCGTTGGCTCTAACTGAACCCGAGCGAGGTGTTGGGCTCTAACTGAAACCGAGCGATTGCACTGCAGGCTACGCGTTACTGAACCCGAGCGGTCGATCAATGGCTATTTACTGAACCCGATCGAGCGATTCCTTCGCTACTGCTGCTAACTGAAGCCGATCGATGCTGCCTCTGGATGAACAGTGAGCATTGCGGGGGGTGGGGGTGGGGGGGTTGGATGAACAGTGAGCGGTGGGGGTGGATGAACAGGACCCCGCGGCGTTGCCTCTGGATGAACAAGACCCCGATCGATCGAGCCGGTTGGGGCTGGATGAACAAGACCCCGTGGAGGGCTAGATGAACAGGACGACCCCATGGAGGGCTGGATGAACAGTAGATGGTGAAGGGTGGTTGAATAGTAGCTGGTGGAGTAGCGCGCGGTGGAGGCTGGATGAACAGGAGCCCGTGGAGGCTGGAGGACGTTGACGGTAGCCCGTGGAGGCTCGAGGAGGTCGACGGTGGAGATGAACAGTATCCCGTGGAGTCCCATTTTTGCGGTACGCCACACCCCTCCCAATGAACAGGACCCCTGTTTTGACCGTAGCGCTCCAACACGAGTCCGTTTCGTTCATTTTGCTGTATGCCACACCCCTCCCGATCAACAGGGCCCCCGTTTCAACCGTAGGAGGTCCATTTCCTTTGTTTTGTGGTACGCCAGACCCCTCCCGATGAACAGGATCCCGTTTCGAACGTGGCCGGTTGAACACAAGGCCCTTTCCTCCGTTCTGTGGTATGCCAGGCCTCGTTTCCATCGCCTGTTCCATCCAAGCCGGTTGGCTCCCATGCGTTCCGTTTCCTCCCGATGAACACGACGCATTCCGTTGCCTCCCGATGAACACGACGCATTCCGTTGCCTCCCCATGAACACGGCAATGACGCACTTTCTCCTTTCTGACCCAGCCATGTATACGAGCCCTGGTCGTACGTATGCACGAGTAGGCGTTCGAGACCCCGCCTGTATGTATGTACGTGGCCGTATTTTCTTTCTTGTACACTGGCTGTTGTACGTATGTGTACATGCTACGTGTGCGCCTCTACTACGACACGTGCGCGCCTCTACTACGACACGTGCACTCCTCTACATCGACCAGTATGTACGTACACGTTCGCGACCAGAATGACAACACTACATACGCTTCGACCAAGTGGGTCCCAACTGTCAGGCACTTCCTTGCGTGCGAAGATGTAGCTGGTGGGTCACAGCAGTCAGGGGGTGAATCGTATTTTTCAGACGCACTTCCTTGCGTGCGAAGATGTAGCTGGTGGGTCCCAGCAGTCAGGGGGGCGAATCATTTTTTTTCTCGGACGCACTTCCTTGCGTGCGAAGATTTAGCTGGTGGGTCCCAGCAGTTAGAGGGGAAACGTTTTTTTCACGAAATATAGTGGCCCGTCCGGTAGGTCCCTGCTATTAGGTGGAGGTATCATTATTTTCCGCGTAATAAGGCGGCACTCCCTTGATGCGGCCGTGGACCCAGCTGTCAGCCTCTCCACGTACAGTCCACATCCAATGGAAGTCGTTCCTTGACCATGTTGACCACGCCGCACCGAAAGCACCAGGGCGGTGGACGACGGCGAGGCCTAGGAAGGGGATGAAACGGATCCGGGGAAGACGCGGCAGTGGATGCCCACACGGAGAGGAGTATGAGGGTCCACTGGTCTGGCTGCGGTGTGAGGCTCTCGTCGCAGCAGAATAACAAGGGGTGTGGGTGAGTAGAGGGATGGCCTGACCAGCGGTGGGAGTAGTAGGAGGCGGTGAGGCCTCCGCGGCATCACAGCCGGCCATGGGAGACAGGAGCATGCGGCAGGACCGGCGCTGCTTTGGGCGGCTGGAGCAAGAAGACCAGAGGTTGAAGAAGCACCACTAGACATCGAACCCCAATCTCATATCATTCATCTATCGGAAAGAAAAAACTAGAGCTACTTGAATTCCCACCTATAAAACTCCCGAAACTTTCTGGTTATGCAATCTGGTGTTGGGGATACAGGGGAAGCAATATATCTCACCCAAACTAACAATCCCTACATCCAGATGTATCCATCTGTCAACACATAACCAAGAAAACTCCGTAAATCGTGTACCTCAACCTTCGAAAAGCATCCGTTATACAAGCTATGGCAATACTCCTGAACTCCGAAGTACTGGGTGGCGTCAAGGTTATCTCACCAACAGCTGCATAAAAGAGATTTTCGATGTCGGCAAAACTCAGGTATTCCAGAACTGCAACGATAAAATTATGACGACAACACGTCGGAGCTCAACTCCCCGGCACACTGCCACAACCCCTAAATGTCAGGAGGCACCAAGAACAATGTTCTCGTTATAAGAATATCGGAATGATACCAAGATACCCGTGTGATCCTAAAAAAATTGGTGAAATTTGAGGCGAGGAAAGACAAAACATCTACGTCAGGAGGCCTCACCAGAGCGACAAAGGGACTGAGGAGTAAAAAGAATCCTACTCTCCGATATATATAATCCTAAGACTCAAAACATTTTTGTTCTAGACTCAACAACGTCAGCGATTTGATCAAGCAGGGGGCTCCTAAGTCGGGAATGGCTCTGATTACCAACTTGTAACACCAACGATGCGGCTATATCTCCCACGTGTCGAAGCACGACTTAGAGGCATAACCGCATTGTGGTTTTGTCGCAAGAAGGGTCATCTTCACATAATCCCATGTAATGTACAAGAAAGGGATAAAGAGTTGGCTTACAATCGCCACTTCACACAATGATCATATAATTAATACATCATTCAGAGCACACACATAGTCCGACTACGGACGAAGCCAAAAGAAAAGAAGATAACCCAACTGCTAGATCCCCGATTGTCCCAACTGGGCTCCACTACTGATCAACATGAAACGAAACATAGCAACAACCAAGATCTTCGTTGAGCTCCCATCTGAGCTCGGTTCCAACACCTGCACTGGTATCATCGGCACCTGCAACTATTGTGATAGTATCTGGTGAGTCACGAGGACTCAGCAATCTCAAAACCCGCGAGATCAAGACTATTTAAGCTGATGGGTAAGGAATGGATAAGTGGTGAGGTTGCAGCAGCGACTAAGCATGATATGGTGGCTAGCATACGCAAATAAGAGCGAGAAGAGAAGCAACGGAACGGTCGTGAAGCTAGCAATGATCAAGAGGTGATCCTGAACTCCTACTTACGTCAAGCATAACCCAAAACCATGTTCACTTCCCGGACTCCGCCTAAAAGAGATCATCACGGCTACACACATGGTTGATGCGTTTTAAGTCGAATCTGGTGTCAAGTTCTCTACAACCGAACATTAACAAATTCCCATCTGCCACATAACCACGGGCACGGCTCTCGAAAGTTTATACCCTACAGGAGTGTCCCAACTTAGCCCATCACAAGCTCTCACGGTCAATGAAGGATATACCTTCTCCCGGGAAGACCTGATCAGTCTCGGAATCCCGGTTTACAAGACATTTCGACAATGGTAAAACAAGACCAGCAAGACCACCCGACTGTGCCGACAAATCCCGATAGGAGTTGCACATATCTCGTTCTCAGGGCACACCGGATAAGCTAAGCGTACAAGTACCAACATAACCGAAGTTGCCAAGGGACGGTCCCGCACGGTGATCTAGT